>NW_027311904.1:5000-37500 GCF_040954645.1 Diabrotica undecimpunctata | reverse complement strand
CAAACATACATGCACGCACATACACACGCACACACACACGCACACTCACACGTTCACACACACACGAACACACATGCACAAAAACACACACACACACAAACAAACACCCACACAAACACACACACACAAACACACACCCACGCACACACACACACACCTACGCACACGCACACACACACGCACACACCACACGTACACACACACGCACACACACACACTATAACACACGCACACACACACACACGCACTCACACACACCTCTCACACACACACACACACACAAACACACACACAAACAAACACCCACACAAACACACACACACAAACACACACCCACGCACACACACTCACACACACACCTACGCACACGCACACACACACGCACACACCACACGTACACCCACACACACACACACACGCACACAAACACACATGCACACACAAACACACACACACACACACACAAACACACACACAAACACACACACAAACAAACACACGCACACACACATACATTCTCCACCTCTTGATTCCTACCAATTAGTCGCCTCTTAAGACAGGGAGGGCTTGTTGCCTCAGCCGTATTGTTCTCTCCGCGAGCCAAATGGAGACACACACATACACCTACACATACACACACACGCACACAAACACACATGCACACACACACAAACACACACACGCATACACACACACCCACACGTACACACACGCACACACACAAACACACACACACACAAACACACACATGCACACACACAAACAGACACACATACACATACACACACAGACACACACACCCACAAGTAGGCACACACGCACACATACTAATACACTCTCCACCTCTCGGTTCCTACCCATTAGTCACCTCTTACGACAGGGTGGGCTTTCTTGCCTCGATCGTATTCTTATCTCCGCGAGCCGAACGGAGACACACACACCCACGCACACACAACATACGCACACGCCCTAACACACACCCACTCACACACACACGCTCTAACACACACCCACGCAAACACAACACACTAGCACACACCCATGGACACAAATACTCACACACACACACTCCCACACACACACAACACACACACCCACACCCAAACACACAAACTCGCACCCACACACGAACACACACACACACCCATACAAACACACACATACGAACACACACACACACACACACACACTTACAAGTACACACACCCACACGCACGCACACAAATACACACTCTACCTCTCGATTCCTAACCATTACTCGCCTCTTAAGACAGGTAGGCCATTCTTGAATCCGCCGTATTCTTATCTCCGCGAGCCGAACAGAGACACACACACACGCTCACACACAAACACGCACACACACGCCCACAAACGCACACACACACACTCACAAACACCCAAACACCCACAGGCACGCACACACGCAAACAAACACGCGCACACACCTCACACACACACCCAAACACACACACACGCACACAAACATACATGCACGTACATACACACGCACACACATACACGCACACACACACGTTCACACACACACGCTCACTCACACACACACGCACACACACGCACACACACAGCACATACACACACACATCCACACACACACACACGAACGCACACACACACACAAACACACACACACACCAACACACACACATACACAAACCCACATAAACACACTCACACCCACACACTCGCACCCACACACGAACACACACACTCACATACAAGCACACACACACACACAAACACAAACACGCACACACACACACGCACAAGTACTAACACACCCATGCACACACAAACGCACATGCACTAACACACACCCACGCAAATACAACACACTAGCACAAGCATAAACACACACCCAGGGGCACACACAGGCACACACACACGCCTACACACCACACACAAACACACATGCACACACACAAACACACACACACACACACATACAAACCCACACACACCCACAAACACACACAGACACACACAAACACACACACATACACACACACCCACACGTACACACACACGCACACACACACGCACACACACGCGCGCACACACACAAACACATGCACAAACACACACACACATACAAAAACACACACACACACACACACACACACAAACACACACACAAACACACACTCACGCCCACACACTCACACACACACCTACGCACACGCTCACACACACGCACACCCACACACCACACACACACACACACACACACACACACACACACCCACACACACACACCCATACACACACACGCCAGCAAACATACATGCAGGCACATACACACGCATACACCGACGCACACACAACACACACGAACTAACACACACACGCACACGCACATACGCAAATGCACACACGAACACACGCACAAACCCACACGCACACACACGCACACTCACGCACAAACATACACGCACACACACACGCGCACAAATACGCACGCACACACACTAACACACACGAACGCCCACACACACCCGCACACGCACTAACAGACACCCACGCACACACACGCACAAACATCCACGCACACACACACATGCACACAAACACACATGCACACATACACACACGCACACACCCACACGCACAAACACACGCACATACACGCACAAACACACACGCACACACACACTCACAAACATGCACGCACAGACAAAGGCACACAAAACACACACGCACACGCACTAACACACACACACGCACGCACACACACACGCATACTCACACGCTCATACACAGAACACACACACACACACGCACACACAGACGCACACAAACAAACATGCACACACACCCACACACAAACACACATGCACACACACACACAAACTTACACACACAAAAACACACACACACACAAACACACAGACATACACACACACCCACACGTACACACACACACACGCACACACACACAATCACACACACACACACAAACACACACACATGCACACACACACAAACAGACACACATACACAAACACACACAGACACACACATCCACAAGTACGCACACACGCACACATACTTATACACTCTCCACCTCTCGATTCCTACCCATTAGTTACCTCTTACGACAGGGTGGGCCTTCTTGCCTTGGTCGTATTCTTATCTCTGCGAGACGAACGGAGACACACACACCCACGCACACACAACATACGCACACGCCCTAACACACACACACACACACACACACACACCACACACACACACGCACACAATCACACATGCACACACACAAACACACACACAAACACATAAACACACACACACAAACACACACACACACAAACGCACACACACACAGACACACACACATACACACACACCCAAACGTACACACAAACACGCCCAGACACACACGCACGCCTTCACACACACGCACACACTCTTGTCCTCGACGCATCAAGGAATTTGGATATCGGTTAAAATACTTGGGAATTCCAAGGTTGGCCAAATCCAAATTTCTAATTGATTCGATGTAGGGAAATTCCACTTTCGCTACGTAAAACAAAGGATTTGTTTTACATAAAAGCAGGTAGATTTTCTCTCATCGGTCAGTCGAGCTTGCCTCTTCTTACTGTAGACCTAGTCGGTGCTTTATTGTATCAACTTGAGCTATTGTTTTATTTCTGATTTCCTGTGTACCTTTTTATTTTAGCATTTGTCGTATATTCAGACCTTTTCAGGTTAGAATATTACTATTGTTCATGTATTGATTTATTTGCTATTTTATTTGATTATTTTTGAATGTTTATATTTCTTGTATTTGTGTCTAAGTAGTTCTTTCCGGTAAGTTAAAGAACTCTTAGAAATATTTTTCTGATATTTCACTTGTGTTTCATTGTGTGTCTAAGTCGTTCTTTTCCGGTAAGTCAAAAGAACACTTAGAAGTATTTCCATATTTGCACTCTTATTTCTGATATTTCGTATACTTGTCCCTGTTATTTTCATTTTCACGCTAAGTCGTTTCTTCCGTAAGTCAAGAAACACTTAGCTATATTTCTATATCTTTTCCGCATTTTATTTTCTTATTTTTTTATTACAAGTTGTTTCTTCTGTAAGTCAAGAAACACTTGTAAATATTTGTATTCTTATTTTTGCATTTTATTTTTTTTTATTCTATATTACAAGTCGTTTCTTCCGTAAGTCAAGAAACACTTGTAAATATTTATATTCTTCTATTGCATATTTGATTCTCTTGTTGTTTTTCTGTTCTAAGTTGTTTCTTCCGTAAGTCAAGAAACACTTAGACATATTTTCACATATTGTTTTATATTTACTTATTTCATTTGTTTATATTCCTCTCTTAAGTTGTTTCTTCCGTAAGTCAAGAAACACTTAAGAACATTTCTGCATTCTTTTACCTTGTGCATTTTTACTCATATTTCTGCATTTTTCTATTCTTTGATCTTGTACATTTTTACTTTTCATTCTAAGTTGTTTCTTCCGTAAGTCAAGAAACACTTAGAAACATATTCTTTGCACTACATTTATCATACCATTTTATTTTATTGTTTACCAAGTTATTCCTTCCGTAAGTCAAGGAATACTTAGATTATTTTACCTGTTCTGTGTTCCATTTTTGATCTGTTATTTTGTAACTGTTCCTTGGAACCGTTACCTGTAACAGATACTTGTCGCTGTAACGGTTATTCTGTAACGGCAACAGTACTGACCCATTTCACTAGCGACAAACGAAGATGGTAAACACCCGTTCCAATTCCGGAGACAGGAAAAAGTCCGAAGAGCCGGCGATGGGTCCTACAGGCCCAAATGCCCCCTCTCGGCAACACTCTAACACACACCCATGGACACACATACGCACACACACACACTTCCACACACACACACCACACACACACCCACACCCACACACACAAACTCGCACCCACACACGAACACACACACACACATACAAACACACACATACGAACACACACACACATACACACACACCCACAAGTACACACCCACACGCACGCACACAAATATACACTCTACCTCAAGATTCCTACCCATTAGTCGCCTCTTACGACAGGAAGGGCCTTCTTGCCTAAGCCGTATTCTTATATCCACGAGTCGAACGGAGACACACACACACAAACACACACACCTACACACAAACACACACACACACACAAACACACGCACACACACATACATTGTCCACGTTTCGGTTCCTACCCATTAGTCGCCTCTTAAGACAGGGAGGCCATTCTTGAATCCGCCGTATTCTTATCTCCGCGAGCCGAACAGAGACACACACACATGCACACACACAAACACGCACCCACTTGCACACAAACGCACACACACACACACACACACAAACACCCAAACACTTACAGGCACACACACACATGCAAACAAACACGCACACACACACGCACACACACGCCCACACACACACAAGCACAAGCACTAACACACACTCACGCTCACAAAATCTACCAGCACACGCCCTAACTCTAGAAGCACACGCCATAACGCACACCAACGCACACACACACACACACACCTACGCACACTCACACACACGCACACACCACACACACACCCAAACACACACACACGCACACAAACATACATGCACGCACATACACACGCACACACACACGCACACACACACGTTCACACACACAAGCTCACTCACACACACACGCACACACACGCACACACACATTACACACACACACACACATCCACACACACACACACACACACACACGAACACACACACACACACAAACACACACACACCAACACACACACACACACAAACACACATAAACACACTCACACCCACACACTCGCACCCACACACGAACACACACACTCACATACAAGCACACACACACACAAACACAAACACGCACACACACACGCACAGGTACTAACACACCCACGCAAACACAACACACTAGCACAAGCATAAACACACACCCACAGGCACACACACGCACGCACACACGCCTACACACCACACACAAACACACATGCACACACACAAACACACAAACACACACACACAAACCCACACACACCCACAAACACACACAAACACACACAAACACACACACATACACACAGACACCCACACGTAAACACACACGCACATACACACGCACACACACACGCGCGCACACACATACACAAACACACACACAAACACACACACACACACAAAAACACACACACAAACACACACACAAACACACACCCACGCTTACACACCACACACAAACACACATGCACACACACAAACACACAAACACACACACACAAACCCACACACACCCACAAACACACACAAACACACACACATACACACAGACACCCACACGTAAACACACACGCACATACACACGCACACACACACGCGCGCACACACATACACAAACACACACACAAACACACACACACATAAAAACACACACACAAACACACACACAAACACACACCCACGCACACACACTCACACACACACCTACGCACACGCACACACACGTACATTAACACACCACACACACACACACCCACACACCCACACACACACACCCACCCATACACACACACGCCAACAAACATACACGCAGGCACATACACACGCATACACACACGCACACACAACACACACGCACTAACACACACACGCACACGCACATACGCAAATGCACACACGAACACACGCACAAACCCACACGCACACACACACGCACACTCTCGCACAAACATACACACACACACACGCCAAACACGCACGCATACACACTAACACACACGAACTCCCACACACACCCGCACACGCACTAACAGACACTCACGCACACACACGCACAAACACCCACGCACACACACACACACGCACACAAACACACATGCACACATACACACACGCACACACCCACACGCACAAACACACGCACATACACGCACAAACACACACGCACACACACACTCACAAACATGCAAGCACAGACAAAGGCACACAAAACACACACGCACACGCACTAGCACACACACACCCATACTCACACGCTCATACACAGAACACACACACACACGCACACACAGACGCACACAAACAAAAATGCACACACACCCACACACAAACACACATGCACACACACACAAACTTACACACACAAAAACACACACACACACAAACACACAGACATACACACACACACCCACACGTACACACACACACGCACACACACACAGACACACATACACATACACACACAGACACACACATTCACAAGTACGCACACACGCACACATACTTATACACTCTCCACCTCTCGATTCCTACCCATTAGTTACCTCTTACGACAGGGTGGGCCTTCTTGCCTCGGTCGAATTCTTATCTCCGCGAGACGAACGGAGACACACACACCCACGCACACACAACATACGCACACGCCCTAACACACACACACACACCACACACACACACGCACACAATCACACATGCACACACACAAACACACACACAAACACATAAACACACACACACAAACACACACACACACAAACGCACACACACACAGACACACACACATACACACACACACCCAAACGTACACATAAACACGCCCACACACACACGCACGCCTTCACACACACGCACACACTCTAACACACACCCATGGACACACATACGCACACACACACACACTTCCACACACACACACTCACACACACACGCACACACACGCCCACACACACACACGCACAAGCACTAACACACACTAATTCTAACACGCCCTAACTCTAAAAGCACACGCCCTAACGCACACCAACGCACACACACACACACACAAACCTACGCACACTCACACACACGCCCACACCACACTCACACACCCACACACACATACGCACACAAACATACATGCACGCACATACACACGCACACACACACGCACACTCACACGTTCACACACACACGAACACACATGCACAAACACACAAACACACCCACACCACACAGACGCACACAAACACACATGGACACACACCCACACACAAACACACATGCACACACACAAACTAACACACACAAAAACACACACACACACAAACAAACACCCACACAAACACACACACACAAACACACACCCACGCACACACACACACACACCTACGCACACGCACACACACACGCACACACCACACGTACACACACACGCACACACACACACTATAACACACGCACACACACACACGCACTCACACACACCTCACACACACACACACACAAACACACACACAAACAAACACCCACACAAACACACACACACAAACACACACCCACGCACACACACTCACACACACACCTACGCACACGCACACACACACGCACACACCACACGTACACCCACACACACACACACACGCACACAAACACACATGCACACACAAACACACTCACACACAAACACACACACAAACACACACACAAACAAACACACGCACACACACATACATTCTCCACTTCTTGATTCCTACCAATTAGTCGCCTCTTAAGACAGGGAGGGCTTGTTGCCTCAGCCGTATTGTTCTCTCCGCGAGCCAAACGGAGACACACACATACACCTACACATACACACACACGCACACAAACACACATGCACACACACACACAAACACACACACGCATACACACACACCCACACGTACACACACGCAAACACACAAACACACACACACAAACACACACATGCACACACACAAACAGACACACATACACATACACACACAGACACACACACCCACAAGTAGGCACACACGCACACATACCAATACACTCTCCACCTCTCGGTTCCTACCCATTAGTCACCTCTTACGACAGGGTGGGCTTTCTTGCCTCGATCGTATTCTTATCTCCGCGAGCCGAACGGAGACACACACACCCACGCACACACAACATACGCACACGCCCTAACACACACCCACTCACACACACACGCACACACACACGCCCACACATACACACGCACGCCTACACACATACGCACACGCACTAACACACACCCACGCAAACACAACACACTGGCACACACCCACGGACACACACACGCACACGCACACGCCCACACACACACACCACACAAACACACGCACATAATCACACATGCACACACACAAACACACACACACACACACACAAACACACACACACACACCCAAACGTACACACACACGCCTAAACACACACGCACGCCTACACACACACGCACACGCTCTAACACACACCCACGCAAACACAACACACTAGCACACACCCATGGACACAAATACGCACACACACACACGCCCACATACACACAACACACACACCCACACCCACACACACAAACTCGCACCCACACACTAACACACACACACACACACACACACACACACACACACACTTACAAGTACACACACCCACACGAACGCACACAAATACACACTCTACCTCTCGATTCCTAACCATTAGTCGCCTCTTACGACTGGAAGAGCCTTCTTGCCTCCGCCGTATTCTTATAGCCGCGGGAGACACACACACACACACACACACACACAAACACAAACGAACACACACGCACACACACACGCACAGACACTAACACACCCACGCACACACACACGCACACACACCACACACAAACACATACTAACACACAAACACACATGCACACACACAAACACACAAATACACAAACCCACACACACCCACAAACACACACACACAAACACACACACATACACACACACCCACACGTACACACACACGCACACACACACATTATAACACACGCACAAACACACACGCACTCACACACACCTCACACACACACACCCACACACACACACACCCACAGACACAAACACACACACAAACACACGCACACACATACATTCTCCACCTCTTGATTCCTACCAATTAGTCGCCTCTTAAAACAGGGAGGGACTTGTTGCATCAGACGTATTGTTCTCTCCGCGAGCTGAACGGAGACACACACACACACCCACACACACACACGCACACAAACACACATGCACAAACACACAAACACACCCACACACACACACAGACGCACTCAAACACACATGGACACACACTCACGCACAAACACACATGCACACACACACAAACTCACACACACAAAAACACACACACATACAAACACACACACACACATACACACACACACCCACACGTACACACACACGCACACTCACACCCACAGACACGCACCCACACACTCACATACAGACACACACGCAAACACAAACACGCACACACACACACGCACAGGTACTAACGCACAGGTATTCCTACCAATTAGTCGCAACACACACACACACACACGCACACAAACACACATGCACAAACACATCCACACACACACAGACGCACACACATACAAACACACACACACATACACACACACACCCACACGTACACACACACGCACACTCACACCCACAGACACGCACCCACACACTCACATACAAACACACACGCAAACACAAACACACACACACACACACACACACACACACACACACAAACACACACACAAACAAACCCCCACACAAACACACACACACACACAAACACACACCCACGCACACACACTCACACACACACACCTACGCACACGCACACACACACGCACACACCACACACACACACACACACACACACACACCCACACACACCCCCACACACACACGCACACACACACCCACACACACACACGCACACGAACATACATGCAGGCACATTCACAAGCATACACACGCGCACACACAACACACACGCACTAACACACACACACACCCACACACACCCCCACACACGCACGCACCCACACACACCACACACACATACTTACACACACACACCCACACACACACAAACACACACAAACACACATGCACACACTCACACACCCACACGCACAGACACACGCACACTCACGTACAAACACACACGCACACACACACGCACAAACACGCACGCACACACTAACACACACGAACGCCCACACACACCCGCACACGCACTAGCACACACCCACGCACACACACGCACAAACACCCACGCACACACGCACACACGCACACAAACACAAATGCACACATACACACACGCACACACCCACACGCACAAACACACGCACACACACGCACAAACACACACGCACACAAACACACAGGCACACACAACACACACGCACACGCACTAACACACACACAGGCACGCACACTCACACGCATACACACACGCACATACACACAACACACACACACACACGCACACAAACACACATGCACACACACGCACCAACACTTACGCACACACACACGCACAAACACACGCGCACACACACACACACTTACAAGTACACACACCCACACGAACGCACACAAATACACACTCTACCTCTCGATTCCTAACCATTAGTCGCCTCTTACGACTGGAAGAGCCTTCTTGCCTAAGCCGTATTCTTATAGCCGCGGGAGACACACACACACACACACACACACACACACACACACACACACACAAACACAAACGAACACACACGCACACACACACGCACAGACACTAACACACCCACGCACACACACACGCACACACACCACACACAAACACATACTAACACACAAACACACATGCACACACACAAACACACAAATACACAAACCCACACACACCCACAAACACACACACACAAACACACACACATACACACACACACACCCACACGTACACACACACGCACACACACACATTATAACACACGCACAAACACACACGCACTCACACACACCTCACACACACACACCCACACACACACACACCCACACACACAAACACACACACAAACACACGCACACACACACACATACATTCTCCAACTCTTGATTCCTACCAATTAGTCGCCTCTTAAAACAGGGAGGGACTTGTTGCATCAGACGTATTGTTCTCTCCGCGAGGTGAACGGAGACACACACACACACCCACACACACACACACGCACACAAACACACATGCACAAACACACAAACACACCCACACACACACAGACGCACTCAAACACACATGGACACACACTCACGCACAAACACACATGCACACACACACAAACTCACACACACAAAAACACACACACATACAAACACACACACACACACACACACCCACACGTACACACACACGCACACTCACACCCACAGACACGCACCCACACACTCACATACAGACACACACGCAAACACAAACACGCACACACACACACGCACAGGTACTAACGCACAGGTATTCCTACCAATTAGTCGCAACACACACACACACACACGCACACAAACACACATGCACAAACACATCCACACACACACAGACGCACACACATACAAACACACACACACATACACACACACACCCACACGTACACACACACGCACACTCACACCCACAGACACGCACCCACACACTCACATACAAACACACACGCAAACACAAACACACACACACACACACACACAAACACACACACAAACAAACCCCCACACAAACACACACACACACACAAACACACACCCACGCACACACACTCACACACACACCTACGCACACGCACACACACACGCACACACCACACACACACACACACACACACACACACCCACACACACCCCCACACACACACGCACACACACACCCACACACACACGCGCACACGAACATACATGCAGGCACATTCACAAGCATACACACGCGCACACACAACACACACGCACTAACACACACACACACCCACACACACCCCCACACACGCACGCACCCACACACACCACACACACATACTTACACACACACACCCACACACACACAAACACACACAAACACACATGCACACACTCACACACCCACACGCACAGACACACGCACACTCACGTACAAACACACACGCACACACACACGCACAAACACGCACGCACACACTAACACACACGAACGCCCACACACACCCGCACACGCACTAGCACACACCCACGCACACACACGCACAAACACCCACGCACACACGCACACACGCACACAAACACAAATGCACACATACACACACGCACACACCCACACGCACAAACACACGCACACACACGCACAAACACACACGCACACAAACACACAGGCACACACAACACACACGCACACGCACTAACACACACACAGGCACGCACACTCACACGCATACACACACGCACATACACACAACACACACACACACACGCACACAAACACACATGCACACACACGCACCAACACTTACGCACACACACACGCACAAACACACGCGCACACACACACACACTTACAAGTACACACACCCACACGAACGCACACAAATACACACTCTACCTCTCGATTCCTAACCATTAGTCGCCTCTTACGACTGGAAGAGCCTTCTTGCCTCCGCCGTATTCTTATAGCCGCGGGAGACACACACACACACACACACACACACACACACACACAAACACAAACGAACACACACGCACACACACACGCACAGACACTAACACACCCACGCACACACACACGCACACACACCACACACAAACACATACTAACACACAAACACACATGCACACACACAAACACACAAATACACAAACCCACACACACCCACAAACACACACACACAAACACACACATACACACACACACACCCACACGTACACACACACGCACACACACACATTATAACACACGCACAAACACACACGCACTCACACACACCTCACACACACACACCCACACACACACACACCCACACACACAAACACACACACAAACACACGCACACACACACACATACATTCTCCACCTCTTGATTCCTACCAATTAGTCGCCTCTTAAAACAGGGAGGGACTTGTTGCATCAGACGTATTGTTCTCTCCGCGAGGTGAACGGAGACACACACACACACCCACACACACACACACACGCACACAAACACACATGCACAAACACACAAACACACCCACACACACACAGACGCACTCAAACACACATGGACACACACTCACGCACAAACACACATGCACACACACACAAACTCACACACACAAAAACACACACACATACAAACACACACACACACATACACACACACACCCACACGTACACACACACGCACACTCACACCCACAGACACGCACCCACACACTCACATACAAACACACACGCAAACACAAACACGCACACACACACACGCACAGGTACTAACGCACAGGTATTCCTACCAATTAGTCGCAACACACACACACACGCACACAAACACACATGCACAAACACATCCACACACACACAGACGCACACACATACAAACACACACACACATACACACACACACCCACACGTACACACACACGCACACTCACACCCACAGACACGCACCCACACACTCACATACAAACACACACGCAAACACAAACACACACACACACACACACAAACACACACACAAACAAACCCCCACACAAACACACACACACACAAACACACACCCACGCACACACACTCACACACACACCTACGCACACGCACACACACACGCACACACCACACACACACACACACACACACCCACACACACCCCCACACACACACGCACACACACACCCACACACACACACGCACACGAACATACATGCAGGCACATTCACAAGCATACACACGCGCACACACAACACACACGCACTAACACACACACACACACACCCACACACACCCCCACACACGCACGCACACACACACACCACACACACATACTTACACACACACACACCCACACACACACAAACACACACAAACACACATGCACACACTCACACACCCACACGCACAGACACACGCACACTCACGTACAAACACACACGCACACACACACGCACAAACACGCACGCACACACTAACACACACGAACGCCCACACACACCAGCACACGCACTAGCACACACCCACGCACACACACAAACAAACACCCACGCACACACGCACACACGCACACAAACACACATGCACACATACACACACGCACACACCCACACGCACAAACACACGCACACACACGCACAAACACACACGCACACAAAAACACAGGCACACACAACACACACGCACACGCACTAACACACACACAGGCACGCACACTCACACGCATACACACACGCACATACACACAAAACACACACGCACACAAACACACATGCACACACACGCACCAACATTTACGCACACACACACGCACAAACACACGCGCACACACACACGCACTAACACACACATGCACACACACACACACACACACAAACACACACACATACACATACAAACACATACAAACACATACACACCCACAAGTACACACACACGCACACACTTATAAACTCTCCACATCTCGATTCCTACCCAATAGTCACCTCTTACGACAGGGTGGGCCTTCAGCAGGACACGCACCCAGGCATACACTCACATACCCGCACACACACATACGCACACACACAAACCACACACACACACACCCACACACACACACAGACGCACACAAACAAACATGCACACACACCCACACACAAACACACATGCACAAACACACAAACTCACACACACAAAAACAAACACACACACAAACACACACACATACACACACACCCAAACGTACACACACACGCACACAGACATACATGCACGCACCTACACACGCACATAAACACGCACACACACACGTTCACACACACGCTCACTCACACACACACGCACACACACACGCACACACACACACTCCACACACATACACCCACACACACGCACACACACACAACACACACGCACTAACACACAACCACGCACATACACACGCACTAACACACACCCACGCAAACACAACACCCTAGCACACACATAACACACAGTCACGGGCACACACGCACACACACACACGCCTACACACCACACACAAACGCATACTAACACACAAACACACATGCACACACACACCCACACGTATACACACACGCACACACACACACTATAACACACGCACACACACACACACACGAACTCACACACACCTCACACACACCTCACACACACACACCCACCCACACACACACACACGCACACAAACACACATACACACACAAACACAAACACACACACAAACACACACAAACAAACACACGCACACACACATACATTCTCCACCTCTTGATTCCTACCAATTAGTCGCCTCTTAAGACAGGGAGGGACTTGTTGCCTCAGCCTTATTGTTCTCCCCGAGAGCCAAACGGAGACACACACATACACCTACACACACACACACACGCACACAAACACACATGCACAAACACACAAACACACCCACACACACACAGACGCACAAAAAACAAACATGCACACACACCCACACACGCATACACACACACCCAGACGTACACACACACGCCCACACACGCACACACACACACGCCTACACATACACACGCACGCCTACACACACACGCACTAACACACACCCACGCAAACACATCACACTAGCACACACCCACGGACACACACACGCACACGCACACGCCCACACACACACACCACACACACACACGCACACAATCACACATGCACACACACAAACACACACACACACACAAACACACACACACACACACACAAACGAACACACACCCAAACGTACACACACACACGCCTAAACACACACGCACGCCTACACACACACGCACACGCTCTTACACACACCCACGCAAACACAACACCCTAGCACACACACACATACATTCTCCACGTTTCGGTTCCTACCCATTACTCGCCTCTTAAGACAGGTAGGCCATTCTTGAATCCGTCGTATTCTTATCTCCGCGAGCCGAACAGAGACACACACACACGCACACACACAAACACGCACACACACGCACACAAACGCACACACACACACACACACACAAACACCCAAACACCCACAGGCACACACACGCAAACAAACACGCGCACACACCTCACACACACACCCAAACACACACACACGCACACAAACATACATGCACGTACATACACATGCACACACACACGCACACACACACGTTCAGACACACACGCTCACTCACACACACACGCACACACACGCACACACACATACACAAACACACATAAACACACTCACACCCACACACTCGCACCCACACACGAACACACACACTCACATACAAGCACACACACACACAAACACAAACACGCACACACACACACGCACAGGTACTAACACACCCACGCACACACAAACGCACACGCACTAACACACAACCACGCACACACACACGCACTAACACACACCCACGCAAACACAACACCCTAGCACACACATAACACACAGTACTAACACACAAACACACATGCACACACACAAACACACAAACACACACACATACACACACACCCACACGTATACACACACGCACACACACACACACTCTAACACACGCACACACACACACGCATTCACACACACCTCACACACACCTCACACACACACACACCCACACACACACACACGCACACAAACACACATACACACACAAACACACACACACAAACACACACACAAACACACACAAACAAACACACGCACACACACATACATTCTCCACCTCTTGATTCCTACCAATTAGTCGCCTCTTAAGACAGGGAGGGACTTGTTGCCTCGCCGTATTGTTCTCTCCGCGACCAAACGGAGACACACACATACACCTACACACACACACACGCACACAAACACACATGCACAAACACACAAACACACCCACACACACACACAGACGCACAAAAAACAAACATGTACACACACCCACACACAAACACACATGCACACACACAAACTCACACACACAAAAACACACACACACACACACAAACACACACACGCATACACACACACCCACACGTACACACACACGCACACACACAAACACACACACACACAAACACACATGCACACACACAAACTCACACACACAAAAACACACACACACACAAACACCCACACGCATACACACACACCCACACGTACACACACACGCACTCACACAAACAGACACACATACACACACAGACACACACACCCACAAGTACGCACATACGCACACATACTTATACACTCTCCACCTCTCGATTCCTACCCATTAGTCACCTCTTACGACAGGGTGGGCCTTCTTGCCTCGATCGTATTCTTATCTCCGCGAGCCGAACGGAGACACACACACCCACGCAAACACAACATACGCACACGCCCTAACACACACCCGCTCACACACACACGCACACACACACGCACACACACACACGCCTACACATACACACGCACGCCTACACACACACGCACACGCACTAACACACACCCACGCAAACACATCACACTAGCACACACCCACGGACACACACACGCACACGCACACGCCCACACAAACACACCACTCACACACACGCACACAATCACACATGCACACACACAAACACACACACACAAACACACACACACACACACAAACGCACACACACCCAAACGTACACACACACACGCCTAAACACACACGCACGCCTACACACACACGCACACGCTCTAACACACACCCTCGCAAACACAACACACTAGCACACACCTATGGACACAAATACGCACACACACACACACGCCCACACACACACACAACACACACACCCACACCCAAACACACAAACTCGCACCCACACACGAACACACACACACACGCACACACACGCACACACACACCACATACACACACACACACATCCACACACACACACGAACACACACACACCCACAAACACACACAGACACACACAAACACACACACATACACACACACCCACACGTACACACACACGCACACACACACGCACACACACGCGCGCACACACACAAACACATACACAAACACACACACACACACATACAAAAACACACACACACACAAACACACACACAAACACACACCCACGCCCACACACTCACACCCATACACACACACGCCAGCAAACATACATGCAGGCACATACACACGCATACACAAACGCACACGCAACACACACGCACTAACACACACACGCACACGCACATGCGCACATTCACACACGAACACACGCACAAACCCACACGCACACACACACGCACACTCACGCACAAACATACACGCACACACACACACACACGAACACACACACACACACAAACACACACACACCAACACACACACACACACACACAAACACACATAAACACACTCACACCCACACACTCGCACCCACACACGAACACACACACTCACATACAAGCACACACACACACACAAACACACACACTCCAACACACACACACACAAACACACCTAAACACACTCACACCCACACACTCGCACCCACACACGAACACACACACTCACATACAAGCACACACACACACAAACACAAACACGCACACACACACGCACAGGTACTAACACACCCACGCAAACACAACACACTAGCACAAGCATAAACACACACCCACGAGCACACACACGCACGCACACACGCCTACACACCACACACAAACACACATGCACACACACAAACACACAAACACACACACACAAACCCACACACACCCACAAACACACACAAACACACACAAACACACACACATACACACAGACACCCACACGTAAACACACACGCACATACACACGCACACACACACGCGCGCACACACATACACAAACTCACACACAAACACACACACACACAAAAACACACACACAAACACACACACTAACACACACCCACGCACACACACTCACACACACACCTACCTAGTTTTTGCAAATGATAATGAAAATGTAACAGTTGAAATTGCTAACGATTACGTATTGCCTTGTGATCGTTATCATCCTGCGTTATCAATTTCTTTAGCTATAAAAGATAATATGCCCGAGCTTCAATATGATAGTTTTGCCTTCAATTTTAGGAGAGGAGACTATGTTGCTCTTAATATGTATCTTGCTAGTATCTCCTGGGAGAACGTTTTATGTATTTGCAGAGATATTAACGAAGCCACGGAACTGTTCTACTCCATATTGCAGTTTGGTGTCAATTGTTCAATACCACGTATAAGATTAAAAAATCCCAAATTTCCTCGTTGGATGACTAATGACCTAAAATCATTAATATTTAGAAAAAAAATTGCTCACAAGATATATAAACAAACAAATTCTTGGGACGATTATCTACTTTTCTCTTCCTTGAGAACCAAATGCAAAGAACTAAGCAGGTCATGTCATGAAATTTATATAAGTCAAACTGAATCTAGAATTAGTTCAAACGTAAAGCACTTTTGGAATTTTGTTAACAGCAAACGCAAAAATAATGGTATACCAAACACAATGTTTCTTGGAAACACAATGCTTAATAATGGTGCGGATATCGTTAATAGCTTTGCGCAATGCTTTCAAAATATTTACAGAGCAAATGATGATGATTTTATACAGCCCATCTTAGAGTATGAGAAAACAGTGAGTCTAAATTCTTGTAATGTATCTATTGAAATCATATTTGAAAAATTAGCCAATTTGGACATTTATAAGGGCTCAGGGCCAGATGGAATTCCACCCATACTATTAAAAAAATGTAGATGTACTTTAACCCATCCCTTGTATTTTCTGTTTTCTCATTCACTTGATTCAGGTATTTGTCCAAGTTTGTGGAAATCTAGTTTTATTGTTCCTATTCATAAATCAGGTGACAGGAGTAACATAGCTAACTACAGACCAATAAGCATTCTTTCTTCTATTCCTAAAATACTAGAGAGTATAATATGTGACTCTATTAAAACACCTTTATGCAATGTACTAATTGAAGAGCAACATGGTTTTCTTTCAGGTAGATCAACTTCGACAAATCTTTTACTTTTCACGCAATACATATCTGATGCTTTGGAAAGGAGACTACAGGTGGATGCTATTTATACAGATTTCTCCAAAGCATTTGACACTGTGAATCATAAATTGTTGTGTAACAAGCTTAAAACTATTGGATTTACAGGTAATCTGTATAACTGGTTATGTAGTTACCTAACTAGCAGAATACAACTTGTTAAAATTAAACACTTTCAATCTAGTGAGATCTCCGTAACATCTGGTGTTCCACAAGGAAGCCACTTAGGGCCTTTCCTTTTTAATATATTTGTTAATGACATTAAATCTCAAATTAACTCTAAATTTTTGCTATTTGCTGATGATTTAAAAATCTATAGAATTGTCGAAGACGTCTCAGATTGTGAAAAACTCCAAATTGATATTAACAAAATTATGGCATGGTGCAATTGGAACCAAATGAGCATTAATGTTGGAAAATGTCACTTTATTAGTTTCTGTAGAAGAATTAACAACCTCTCTTATAATTACAAATTAGCTGAAGAACCACTGAAGGCTGTCTCAACTGTAAGAGATCTAGGTGTTCAATTAGATTCCAAACTAAATTTTTGCGCTCATTTTGATTATGTGAATAACCAGGCATTTAAAATGTTAGGCTTCATTATTAGAACCTCTAGATGTTTGCATAACATTAATTCCATCAGACTGATTTACATTTCCCTAGTAAGATCTGTTCTTGAGTATTGCTCAGTCGTTTGGTCACCCACTTATGAAGTCCATATAGCCAAGCTTGAAAAAGTCCAAAATAAATTCATTAGGTACTTAAGTTTTAAATTACACAAACCTTTAAGCGACCATTCCTACTCAGAAATTAGAAATACATTAAACCTTCCTAGGCTATCTTCCAGACGGATGTATGCTGATGTTCTGTTTCTTCATAAACTACTGAATTCAAAAATTAATTGCAATGATCTACTGTCTCTAATCGGCTTTAGTGTTCCCTTTAGAGTTACTAGAACATCTCATAATTTTGCAATTAAATTTCATAGCTCTAATTTTGGTAGGCATTCTCCACTGAGTAGAATCATTCTAAATGGAAATAGAATAGACTTTGATTTGTTGCTGTGCGCTTCGGAAAATGTCTGTAGAATGTGTTTAAAAAAAAAATTTTGTAATTTTATGTGATTTGTATTTGCTATGTGCTTTATATAGTTTTAATATTTGTTTTTTTTTCTATATGGCTGCATTGCCAATTCTTTTCATACATATTTGCTATATCTTTGTAATTATTGTATCACTAGATAATACTTGTAATACTTTGTGTATATATTGAATTGGGTGGTATCCCGTTAATAAATAAATAAAAAAAAAAAAAAAAAAAACATACACGCACACACACACACGCACAAACACGCACGCACACACACTAACACACACGAACGCCCACACACACCCGCACACGCACTAACAGACACCCACGCACACACACGCACAAACACCCACGCACACACACACACACACGCACACAAACACACATGCACACATACACACACGCACACACCCACACGCACCAACACACGCACATACACGCACAAACACACACACACACTCACAAACATGCACGCACAGACAAAGCCACACAAAACACACACGCACACGCACTAACACACACACACACGCACGCAACACACACGCATACTAACACGCTCATACACAGAACACACACACACACACGCACACACAGACGCACGAAAAACAAACATGCACACACACCCACACACAAACACACATGCAAACTCACACACACAAAAACACACACACACACAAACACACACACGCATACACACACACCCACACGTACACACACACGCACACACACAAACACACTCACACACACAAACACACACACATGCACACACAAAAACAGACACACATACACATACACACACAGACACACACACCCACAAGTACGCACATACGCACACATACTTATACACTCTCCACCTCTCGATTCCTACCCATTAGTCACCTCTTACGACAGGGTGGGCCTTCTTGCCTCGATCGTGTTCTTATCTCCGCGAGCCGAACGGAGACACACACACCCACGCAAACACAACATACGCACACGCCCTAACACACACCCACTCACACACACACACGCACACACACACGCACACACACACACGCCTACACATACACACGCACGCCTACACACACACGCACTAACACACACCCACGCAAACACATCACACTAGCACACACCCACGGAAACACACACGCACACGCACACGCCTACACACACACACCACACACACACACGCACACAATCACACATGCACACACACAAACACACACACACACACAAACACACACACACACACACACACAAACGCACACACACCCAAACGTACACACACACCCGCCTAAACACACACGCGCGCCTACACACACACGCACACGCTCTAACACACACCCACGCAAACACAACACACTAGCACACACCCATGGACACAAATACGCACACACACACACACGCCCACACACACACACACAACACACACACCCACACCCAAACACACAAACTCGCACCCACACACGAACACACACACACACCCATACAAACACACACATACGAACACACACACACACACACTTACAAGTACACACACCCACACGCACGCACACAAATACACACTCTACCTCTCGATTCGTAACCATTAGTCGCCTCTTGCGACAGGAAGAGCCTTCTTCCTGTCGCACGAGGCGACATATTCCCATATTCTTATATCCACGAGTCGAACTGAGACACACGCACACACACCTACACACAAACACACACACACACAAACACACCCACACACACACATACATTCTCCACGTTTCGGTTCCTACCCATTACTCGCCTCTTAAGACAGGTAGGCCATTCTTGAATCCGCCGTATTCTTATCTCCGCGAGCCGAAGAGAGACACACACACACGCACACACACAAACACGCACACACACGCACACAAACACACACACACACACACTCACAAACATGCACGCACAGACAAAGGCACACAAAACACACACGCACACGCACTAACACACACACACGCACGCACACACACACACGCATACTCACACGCTCATACACAGAACACACACACACACACACGCACACACAGACGCACACAGACAAACATGCACACACACCCACACACAAACACACATGCACACACACACAAACTTACACACACAAAAACACACACACACACACAAACACACAGATATACACACACACCCACACGTACAAACACACACACACACACACACAGACGCACACAAACACACATGGACACACACTCACAAACAAACACACATGCACACACACACAAACTAACACACACAGAAACACACACACATACAAATACACACACACACACATACACACACACACCCACACGTACACACACACGCACACTCACACCCACAGACACGCACCCACACACTCACATACAAACACACACGCAAACACAAACACACACACACACACACAAACACACACACAAACAAACACTTACACAAACACGCACACGCACACACACACAAACACACACCCACGCACACACACTCACACACACACCTACGCACACGCACACACACGCACACACCACACACACACACACACACACCCACACACACCCCCACACACACACGCACACACACACCCACACACACACACGCATACGAACATACATGCAGGCACATTCACAAGCATACACACGCGCACACACAACACACACGCACTAACACACACACACACACCCACACACACCCCCACACACGCACGCACACATACACACACCACACACACATACTTACACACACACACACCCACACACACACAAACACACACAAACACACATGCACACACTCACACACCCACACGCACAGACACACGCACACTCACGCACAAACACACACGCACACACACGCACAAACACGCACGCACACACTAATACACACGAACGCCCACACACACCCGCACACGCACTAGCACACACCCACGCACACACACGCACAAACACCCACGCACACACACACACGCACACAAACACACATGCACACATACACACACGCACACACCCACACGCACAAACACACGCACACACACGCACAAACACACACGCACACAAACACACAAGCACACACAACACACACGCACACGCACTAACACACACACATGCACACACACACCCACAAACACACACACATACACATACAAACACATACACACCCACAATTACACACACACGCACATACTTATAAACTCTTCACATCCCGATTCCTACCCAATAGTCACCTCTTACGACAGTGTGGGCCTTCAGCAGGACACGCACCCAGGCATACACTCACATACCTGCACACACACATACGCACACACACAAACCACACACACACACACCCACACACACACACAGACGCACACAAACAAACATGCACACACACCCACACACAAACACACATGCACAAACACACAAACTTACACACACAAAAACAAACAAACACACAAACACACACACACATACACACACACCCACACGTACACACACACGCACACAAACATACATGCAGGCAACTACACACGCACATAAACACCTACACACACACGTTCACACACACGCTCACTCACACGTACACACACACACACACACACAACACACACGCACTAACACACAACCACGCACACACACACGCACTAACACACACCCACGCAAACACAACACCCTAGCACACACATAACACACAGTCACGGGCACACACACGCAACACACAAACACACATGCACACACACAAACACACAAACACACACACAAACACACACACCCACACGTATACACACACGCACACACACACACACTATAACACACGCACACACACACACGCATTCACACACACCTCACACACACCTCACACACACACACACACACACACCCACACACACACACACACGCACACAAACACACATACACACACAAACACACACACACACACAAACACACACACAAACACACACAAACAAAGACACGCACACACACATACATTCTCCACTTCTTGATTCCTACCAATTAGTCGCCTCTTAAGACAGGGAGGGACTTGTTGCCTCGCCGTATTGTTCTCTCCGCGACCAAACGGAGACACACACATACACCTACACACACACACACACGCACACAAACACACATGCACAAACACACAAACACACCCACACACACACACACAGACGCACAAAAAACAAACATGAACACACACCCACACACAAACACACATGCACACACACAAACTCACACACACAAAAACACACACACACAAACACACACACGCATACACACACACCCACACGTACACACACACGCACACACACAAACACACACAAACACAAACACACATGCACACACACAAACTCACACACACAAAAACACACACACACAAACACACACACGCATACACACACACCCACACGTACACACACACGCACTCACACAAACAGACACACATACACATACACACACAGACACACACACCCACAAGTACGCACATACGCACACATACTTATACAGTCTCCACCTCTCGATTCCTACCCATTAGTCACCTCTTACGACAGGGTGGGCCTTCTTGCCTCGATCGTATTCTTATCTCCGCGAGCCGAACGGAGACACACACACCCACGCAAACACAACATACGCACACGCCCTAACACACACCCACTCACACACACACGCACACACACACACGCCTACACATACACAGGCACGCCTACACACACACGCACACGCACTAATACACACACGCAAACAAATCACACTAGCACACACCCACGGACACACACACGCACACGCACACGCCCACACAAACACACCACACACACACACGCACACAATCACACATGCACACACACAAACACACACACACAAACACACACACACCCAAACGTACACACACACACGCCTAAACACACACGCACGCCTACACACACACGCACACGCTCTAACACACACCCACGCAAACATAACACACTAGCACACACCCATAGACACAAATACGCACACACACACACACGCCCACACACACACACAACACACACACCCACACCCAAACACACAAACTCGCACCCACACACGAACACACACACACACCCATACAAACACACACATACGAACACACACACACACACACACACACACACACTTACAAGTACACACACCCACACGCACGCACACAAATACACACTCTACCTCTCGATTCCTAACCATTAGTCGCCTCTTACGACAGAAAGAGCCTTCTTGCCTCCGCCGTATTCTTATATCCACGAGGCGAACTGAGACACACGCACACACACAAACACACACACCTACACACAAACACACACACACACAAACACACGCACACACACACATACATTCTCCACGTTTCGGTTCCTACCCATTACTCGCCTCTTAAGACAGGTAGGCCATTCTTGAATCCGCCGTATTCTTATCTCCGCGAGCCGAACACACACACACGCACACACACGCACACAAACTTACACACACACACACACACACACAAACACCCAAACACCCACAGGCACACACACACGCAAACAAACACGCGCACACACCTCACACACACACCCAAACACACACACACGCACACAAACATACATGCACGTACATACACACGCACACACACACGAACACACACACGTTCACACACACACGCTCACTCACACACACGCACACACACGCACACACACACCACATACACACACAAACAACATCCACACAAACACACGAACACACACACACACACACAAACACACACACTTACACCAACACAAACACACATACACAAACACACATAAACACACTCACACCCACACACTCGCACCCACACACGAACACACACACTCACATACAAGCACACACACACTTACAAACACAAACACGCACACACACCCACGCACAGGTACTAACACACCCACGCACACACAAACGCACACGCACTAACACACACCCACGCAAACACAACACACTAGCACAAGCATAAACACACACCCACGGGCACACACAGGCACACACACACGATTAAACACCACAAACAAACACTCATGCACACACACAAACACACACACACACACAAACCCACACACACCCACAAACACACACAAACACACACAAACACACACACATACACACACACCCACACGTACACACACACGCACACACACACGCACACCCACGCGCGCACACACACAAACACATACACAAACACACACACACATACAAAAACACACACACACACAAACACACACACAAACACACACCTACGCCCACACACTCTCACACACACCTACGCACACGCTCACACACACGCACACCCACACACCACACACACACACCCACACACACACACAAACCCACACACACACACACCCATACACACACACCCATACACACACACGCCAGCAAACATACATGCAGGCACATACACACGCATACACAAATGCACACACAACACACACGCACTAACACACACACGCACACGCACATACGCACATTCACACACGAACTCACGCACAAACCCACACGCACACACACACGCACACTCACGCACAAACATACACGCACACACACACACGCACAAACACGCACGCACACACACTAACACACACGAACGCCCACACACACCCGCACACGCACTAACAGACACCCACGCACACACACGCACAAACACCCACGCACACACACACACACGCACACAAACACACATGCACACATACACACACGCACACACCCACACGCACAAACACACGCACATACACGCACAAACACACACGCACACACACACTCACAAACATGCACGCACAGACAAAGGCACACAAAACACACATGCACACGCACTAACACACACACACACGCACGCACACACGCACGCATACTAACACGCTCATACACAGAACACACACACACACACACGCACACACAGACGCTCACAAACAAACATGCACACACACCCACACACAAACACACATGCACACACACACAAACTTACACACACAAAAACACACACACACACACACAAACGCACAGACATACACACACACCCACACGTACACACACACACGCACACACACACACAATCACACACACACACAAACACACACACATGCACACACACACACAAACAGACACACATACACATACACACACAGACACACCCACAAGTACGCATACACGCACACATACTTATACATGCACGCAAACATACATGCACGCACCTACACACGCACATAAACACGCACACACACACGTTCACACACACGCTCACTCACACAACCACGCACACACACACGCACTAACACACACCCACGCAAACACACACACGCACTCACACAAACAGACACACATACACATACACACACAGACACACACACCCACAAGTACGCACATACGCACACATACTTATACACTCTCCACCTCTCGATTCCTACCCATTAGTCACCTCTTACGACAGGGTGGGCCTTCTTGCCTCGATCGTATTCTTATCTCCGCGAGCCGAACGGAGACACACACACACCCACGCAAACACAACATACGCACACGCACTAACACACACCCACGCAAACACATCACACTAGCACACACCCACGGACACACACACGCACACGCACACGCCCACACAAACACACCACACACACACACGCACACAATCACACATGCACACACACAAACACACACACACAAACACACACACACACAAACGCACACACACCCAAACGTACACACACACACGCCTAAACACACACGCACGCAAACACAACACACTAGCACACACCCATGGACACAAATACGCACACACACACACACGCACACTCACACACACACACAACACACACACCCACACACACAACACACACACCCACACCCAAACACACAAACTCGCACCCACACACGAACACACACACACCCATACAAACACACACATACGAACACACACACACACACACACACACACACACACACTTACAAGTACACACACCCACACGCACGCACACAAATACACACTCTACCTCTCGATTCCTAACCATTAGTCGCCTCTTACGACAGGAAGAGCCTTCTTGCCTCCGCCGTATTCTTATATCCACGAGGCGAACTGAGACACACGCACACACACAAACACACACACCTACACACAAACACACACACACACACAAACACACGCACACACACACATACATTCTCCACGTTTCGGTTCCTACCCATTACTCGCCTCTTAAGACAGGTAGGCCATTCTTGAATCCGCCGTAGTCTTATCTCCGCGAGCCGAACACACACACACGCACACACACGCACACAAACGCACACACACACACACAGACACACAAACACCCAAACACCCACAGGCACACACACACGCAAACAAACACGCGCACACACCTCACACACACACCCAAACACACACACACGCACACAAACATACATGCACGTACATACACACGCACACACACACGCGCACACACACGTTCACACACACACGCTCACTCACACACACGCACACACACGCACACACACACCACATACACACACACACACACATCCACACACACACACGAACACACACACACACACACAAACACACACACTTACACCAACACACACACACACATACACAAACCCACATAAACACACTCACACCCACACACTCGCACCCACACACGAACACACACACTCACATACAAGCACACACACACACACAAACACTAACACGCACACACACACACGCACAAGTACTAACACACCCACGCACACACAAACGCACACGCACTAACACACAACCAAGCAAACACAACACACTAGCACAAGCATAAACACACACCCACGGGCACACACAGGCACACACACACGCCTACACACCACACACAAACACACATGCACACACACAAACACACACACACATACAAACCCACACACACCCACAAACACACACAGACACACACAAACACACACACATACACACACACCCACACGTACACACACACGCACACACACACGCACACACACGCGCGCACACACACAAACACATACACAAACACACACACACATACAAAAACACACACACACACACAAACACACACACAAACACACACCCACGCCCACACACTCACACACACACCTACGCACACGCTCACACACACGCACACCCACACACCACACACACACACCCACACACACACACACCCACACACACACCCATACACACACACGCCAGCAAACATACATGCAGGCACATACACACGCATACACAAACGCACACACAACACACACGCACTAACACACACACGCACACGCACATACGCACATTCACACACGAACACACGCACAAACCCACACGCACACACACACGCACACTCACGCACAAACATACACGCACACACACACACACGCACAAACACGCAAGCACACACACTAACACACACGAACGCCCACACACACCCGCACACGCACTAACAGACACCCACGCACACACACGCACAAACACCCACGCACACACACACACACACACGCACACAAACACACATGCACACATACACACACGCACACACCCACACGCACAAACACACGCACATACACGCACAAACATACACGCACACACACACTGACAAACATGCACGCACAGACAAAGGCACACAAAACACACACACACACGCACTAACACACACACACACGCACGCACACACACACGCATACTAACACGCTCATACACAGAACACACACACACACGCACACACAGACGCACACAAACAAACATGCACACACACCCACACACAAACACACATGCACACACACACAAACTTACACACACAAAAACACACACACACACAAACGCACAGACATACACACACACCCACACGTACACACACACACGCACACACACACAATCACACACACACACACACACACACACAAACACACACACATGCACACACACACAAACCGACACACATACACAAACACACACAGACACACACATCCACAAGTACGCACACACGCACACATACTTATACACTCTCCACCTCTCGATTCCTACCCATTAGTTACCTCTTACGACAGGGTGGGCCTTCTTGCCTCGGTCGTATTCTTATCTCCGCGAGACGAACGGAGACACACACACCCACGCACACACAACATACGCACACGCCCTAACACACACACACACACACACACACACCACACACACACACGCACACAATCACACATGCACACACACAAACACACACACAAACACATAAACACACACACACAAACACACACACACACAAACGCACACACACACAGACACACACACATACACACACACACAAACGTACACACAAACACGCCCACACACACACGCACGCCTTCACACACACGCACACACTCTAACACA
>NW_027311903.1:762500-910999 GCF_040954645.1 Diabrotica undecimpunctata | reverse complement strand
GTATATTCGCCTGGAGTTAGTATAATACCGTTTTAGTACGGAGCTCCCATTAACCGCTAGATCTATATATATATATATATCTATATATATATATATATATATATATATATATATATATATATATATATATATATATATATATATATAAGAAATACTGGATATTATTGACTGTCGATATAAATAAACAACGCAGTTTATTAGGGCTGCAGTCAGTGGGTTTGGCCGGGATGTTATAGAAACACTCTTTTGACTTTTGGTCGAGCTTTCGGAAGTCTTTTATTCCTTCTTCAAGGCACTGTAATAAGAAGAAAGTGTAAATATTTACCACATATCTCAAATTGTCATTACAACTTACTAGTCGTTGAGATTATTTTTGCAAAGCTACGAAACTCAACATTAAAAACACACATATAAAATATAACATTTAAAATAATGGATAATATACATTTTAAAATTTAGTTGGAAAGTTAAAATTTTGTTAGTAACATCTTTTCATGGTATGTTTGACTGATCCATAGAGAACAGAAAAAAAAACAAAAATAGTGTGATTGAAAAGTAATTAGGAGTTCTTGCTATTATATTAATGGAAGTAGTATATTAAACCTGTCTTGATAGTATGCAACATGTTTTGTATGCAGGTGTATTACGGTGTGTATATGTAAAAGTAAATCTTTATTTTATTTTTGATGTTTTGTCAGTAGGTAACAATAAATGTTGCTCAATTTATCTATGTCTGACTTTTTATTTATACAAGACGTATTAGATTTTATGAAACACATTTCCAAGAAAACACGTTTTGAATGGTTTTTTTCCTTAGCCAGAATACAGAAATCTTCGAAATTAATGTATACACCAATAGCTTAGGTGTGAGAACTGGAATATAGGGTAGGCAACCATACGTTATTTTAGATTGTGGTAGCTCTGATGTGTTCTGTGTCAATGTCTGTGTCAGTTGTCGGACCTCATTATTATGAAAATTTTGGTTGTCAGAAAATTGCAAAGGAAAAGGAGAACCAAAAATGGGTTTATTCAAAAGCCCTGTAGGATAGGAGTTCTCTTGTAGTATAGATCTCAACTTTTTTAGTCCCTTGTCCCTGAACTCGATGTGTGATAAGTTGATAACCCTAGTTTTAAGGGCCAAAACCAAATTTGTTTTCATCTTAGATGGATGTTGAGAATAAAAGTTTATGAAACGGTTACTAAAACAAGATTTACGATACCACTCCGTCCTTAGTATGCCATCACTGCCACGATGTATAAGCATGTCTAAAAACGGAATCATATTATCAGCTTCCTTCTCAACCGTAAACTTTAAGTGTTCACACTGGTTCTGCTAGCGTAGATTTCCTAAAACAATGGGCCAACTTTAACATCAAGCTTGCATCACTCAACAACAGAAGGATTTTCCTTCTAAAATGTAAAAAAATCTTTGTTTTCCTGTACACATAGAGAATGGAAAGTTTAACATCAATAGCTTGTTACATCATAAAGTAGGTAAATTAGGTAGTAAAATTCAAAACTTTAATTCAAATTTAAAAACTAAAATCTTAAACTTGGAAATTTCAGTAACAATAAATGATATTACATACATAGAAAAGAACGTACATCAATTAAAAAATATATTTTAGAGCAGCATTTACCTACTCCTTTACTACAAGAATTCTATAGAAGACAAAAAATCAAATACAATAAAGTTTTTTTCCACATTAGAAATAACAATATCAAAAAATTTAACAAAATAAAAGTAGAACAATTTTCAAAAATAACGCTCCAAGAAAAATGGTTCAAAAATCTAACTAACATCACTTTTCCTTATAATGTCACAAAACTTTTGTCTTTGGGTCCAAAATTTGGCCTATTCCCTAGTGCTAGAGATTTTAAAATGTCTTCTCTTCTCTCAGATATTGAGATTCTTATTTCTGGTCTAGAACCCCAAGAGAAGGACATCTTGAGATCTTAAAGCACTAATGTTATTACTAACTTTCTACACAAAACAAGTAAAGAAGGACACTTTTTGAATACAATATACAATGAGTGCAAACAATTTTTAAAATCACATCCAAAAATTTACATTGTTAGAAGTGACAAGGGAAATGTAACAGTGACAATGTATAAGAATGATTACATTGAAAAAAGCAATAGTTTACTAAATGACACAAAAAGTTACATCAAACTTAAGAACAGTCCAGTGTGCACCCTCCAACAAAAGGCAAACAAGCTGGTTTCGGATTTAGCTTCTTCCAAATCCATAACAACAGAAGTTGCAAAATCTTTGAAAATTTACAATGCAGTTGCACCCAGGTTTTATAACTTCCTAAAGTGCACAAACCCACTTTTCAATGAGGCCTATTGTCTCTTTCATTGATGCTCCTAATAGAAAACTTGCTAAACATTTTACAGATATCCTCACAATTTCCTACAACGAATCCAATGAATTTTATATTAGAGATTCTTTCACATTTAGTAGCTTCATTAATAATGTTAAAGTTCCGAATAACTATATACTAATTAGTTTAGATGTTGTGTCACTATTTACAAACCTACCACTAGATGCTATTCTCAACAGCATCAAAAATAACTGGAACAGCATCTCTCTGTATATCAAGATCAGTTTAGATGATTTCTTAAGAATTTTAACATTTATTTTTGACTCTAACATCTTTTTGTTTAATGGTAATTTTTTTAAACAAATTTTTGGCACTCCAATGGGCAGCAAAATATCCCCCATACTATGTAACTTTGTATTGGATGAACTTATAAGAACATATAAGGAAAAGATACCTTTTCACATACCTTTTATCAAACGATATGTAGATGATTTGATCTTATCGGTCCCTGAAAACAAAGTAACTGATGTTCTAAACACTTTTAACGCCTAGTGTGAACACTTAAAGTTTACGGTTGAGAGAGAAGCTGATAATATGATTCCGTTTTTAGACACGCTTATACATCGTGGCAATGATGGCATGCTAAGGACGGAGTGGTATCGTAAACCTTGTTTTAGTAACAGTTTCATAAACTTTTATTCTCAACATCCATCTAAGATGAAAACAAATTTGGTTTTGGCCCTTAAAACTAGGGTTATCAACTTATCACACATCGAGTTCAGGGACAAGGGACTAAGAAAGTTGAGATCTATACTACAAGAGAACTCCTATCCTACAGGGCTTTTGAATAAACTCATTTTTGGTTCTCCTTTTCCTTTGAAATTTTCTGACAACCAAAATTTTCATAATAATAAGGTCCGACAACTGACACAGACATTGACACAGAACACATCAGAGCTACCACAATCTAAAATAACGTATGGTTGCCTACCCTATATTCCAGTTCTCACACCTAAGCTATTGAACATTTTCAAAAATGTTAGTGGCTTAAAAATTGCAACTAAGAATGTGAAAACAGTGTCGAAGTTGTACATAAAGACAAAGGATTCTTTCACAATACAGGAGTCATCGAATGTTGTTTATTCTATACCGTGTGCCAATTGTAAAAAAGTGTATATCGGAGAATCATCTCGTAATTTTCACAATAGAGTAATATCACATCGCAGCGACATAAAAACCAAAAAGATAAACGCATGTGCGCTCACAGAACATGCATTAACTTTAAAACATGAATTTAATTTCGAAGATTCCTGTATTCTGTCTAAGGAAAAAAACCATTCAAAATATGTTTTCTTGGAAATATGTTTCAAAAAATCTAATACGTCTTGTATAAATAAAAAGTCAGACATAGATAAATTGAGCAACATTTATTGTTACTTACTGACAAAACATCAAAAATAAAATAAAGATTTACTTTTACATATACACACCGTAATACACCTGCATACAAAACATGTTGCATACTATCAAGATAGGTTTAATATACTACTTCCATTAATATAATAGCAAGAACTCCTAATTACTTTTTAATCACACTATTTTTGTTTTTTTTTTCTGTTCTCTATGGATCAGTCAAACACACCATGAAAAGATGTTACTAACAAAATTTTAACTTTCCAACTAAATTTTAAAATGTATATTGTCCATTATTTTAAATGTTATATTTTATATGTGTGTTTTTAATGTTGAGTGTCGTAGCTTTGCAAAAATAAATTCAACGACTAGTAAGTTGTAATGACAATTTGAGATATGTTGTAAATATTTACACTTTCTTCTAATTACAGTGTCTTGAAGAAGGAATAAAAGAATTCCAAAAGCTCGACCAAAAGTCAAAAGAGTGTTTCTATAACATCCCGGCCAAACCTACTGACTGCAGCCCTAATAAACTGCGTTGTTTGTATATATATATATATATATATATATATATATATATATATATATATATATATATATATATATATATAATATATATATATATATATATATATATATATATGTATATATATATATGTATATATATATATATATATATGTTGGAAATATCGGGTATGTGGTCTATATTAAATAAAAATCTTTGTTTTTTCTAAAGCTCAATATTTCGCCATTTATTTAATAGCTTCATCGGGAGTAACTGTAAAAAACAAACATTTCAAAAACACTGACGTACACTTAGATTTACAATACTTACAGAAATTAAAAGATTATACACATAAATAAAATTGAATCATAAAATAACATTATTGTTGATGAAACTGTACATTTAATAAAATGCATGTTAAAATTTAAAATATCTTTGAGCACGTTCGTTAACAATAAATAAGATGGAACAAGTAAAAATTATTTTAAAATGCAAAAAATAACAATGTAAGAAAACATTAGAGGAATAGTATTTCTTTAATTCATCATTAAGGCTAGTTAGTATGATTAATCATTAAGGTGAGTGTAGTTTTAAATTTTGTTTAATATATTGCAATATATGTTGCTTAATTGCCCCGTGTCTGTTTTATAATTTAAAGTTTGTTTATTTTTGTTAATGTGGTACATCTCCAAAAATAACCTATTTTTGTAATTTTCAGTCTGTGCCAAAATACGAGCATTGTTGTAGTCTAACAGATGACCGGTGTTTTTGTAGTGCTCGACAACTGCGCAAGAATTTTTTCCTAAGCGGCAATCACTTTTATGCTGTGTGATACGTTGTTTTAGCCACTGCGATGTATGGCCAATGTAGCTTTACTCACATCCTAGACACGGTATTTCATATACCACATTACTCCTATATAAGGTTGGTACTGGGTCTTTAATTTTAGAAAAAAGTTGTTTGCTATTTATGGTATTGTATTTAGCTATATTAATATTGGAAACATCGTTAAATATGGATACGACAGACTGAGTTAGACGGTTAATAAAGGGGAGTTTTTTGTATTTGATTGACTCATTGTTAGAGTCAAGGACAGGACCATCATAGAAATTACTGCTGTAAATGAGTTTTTTTAAAATATGTTTAGGATAGCCGTTGTTTAGAAAATTTTTGTATAATATGTCCAGTTTTTTTTTGTAACAAATTATCATCAACAATGGATATTACCCTGTTTTTCATACCCAATACTGTATTGGTGGTGTGGTTTGAAAAGTAATTCATATACCTTCCCGATGCTGTTGGCTTTTGGTACCAATCCAATGGCAGAATATTGTCATTTGTTCTTATTACCTTTGTGTCTAAAAATGGTATACTAAGATCTGTCTCGGTTTCAATTGTGAACTGAAGATGTTCATTAAATGAATTAAAAATGTTTAATGTGGTATTGATGTGATAAGATGGAACTGCACATATGATGTCATCGACATATTTATATATAAATGGTTATTCGAAAGGTAATTGTGTGATCACATTGTCTAAGAGATGATCAGTTACAATAGTAGCAAGGATGGGACTAATTGGGGAACCCATAGGTGTTCCAAAAATTTGGGAGTAAAATTTTTCATTGAAACTGAAATAAGTGTTATTAAAAATGAACCTGAGAATTAGTAAAAAATTACCTTTAGATAATGTAGGGTAGTCTTTTATAAGGTTCCAATTTGATTCTATAATGTCCGTGACCATATTTAATGGAATGTTTGTAAATAAAGAAACCACATCCAAAAAAATCAAAACATAATCTTTTGGTAACCGCATTCCCTTAACAGCATCGACAAAGGTAAATGTGTCCTTAGAATTATAATTATTGCGATATTCAAAGGCATCATTTAATATATCAGCAAGAAATTTAGAAATGTTGTACGTAGTGGACTTTAAAGAACTTACAATAGGCCCGAGAGGAACGTCCAATTTATGGATTTTAGGCAAACAATAAAGTTTAGGAGAACATGAGTCATAGATTGTTAACTTTTTTGCAAATTGTTCAGTAAGTTGATGTTGGTTTTTTAATGTTTTTATTAAGTCATTATATTTTTTCTGTATCACTGTAGTAGGGTCTTTGTCCAAACGAATATATGTCGATCTGTCGTTTAACAACGTTAATGTTTTGTCGATATAATCATGTTTGTTTATAGCTACCGTACATCCACCTTTGTCAGATTGGAAAATATATATGTCTGAATGCAACTTCAAATATTTTTGAACATATTTAAACGTTTTGTTTAATGTTGTGGGGGGTTTAGATGTTGAATTGTGTAGATAATTAGTTACTACATTTGTTACTTGTGCCCTAAGTAGATCCTTGGATTCAACTGTCACCTCATCGATGATATTTTCTACATCTGCTAAAAAAATATCTAACTTAAAATCTAGGGGTGTACACTCAACACTAAATTTCGGACTAAGAGAAAGAAAATCATACATTTCTTTTGACAGAAAGTCAACGCTCGACAAGTTTTTAAACCATTTGTCATTGTTTAAAAATAAGTGGTTAGAAAATAAGTTATTAGTTAGATGTTCAAACTTTTTTATGTTAGTAAGCTTAACTTGGTTGAAAACATTGGAAAAACTATTTTTTAACCTTTGTTCATATTCAGTTAATATGTTGTTAGGAACAAATTGTTGTAACTCACACTTAATTTTATTCATATCACTTTTCGCATTTGAGACATTAATAAAAGTTATTTTTATTTCTAAATTCAATGTTTTCTTATGGATCTCATTAATGAATTTATCTACCTTATTATTTAAAAAATTGTCATTACCTGCGTATAATAAGCTTCTTAGATTAAAAACACTGTTACGAACGTGCTCAGGTGTAACATTAGATGTTCTACAACGTAATAAAAAAATTCTCCTATTATTCAATTTTGCTATCCTTATGTTTAACTTCGCCCATTGTTTCATTAAAGTTGTAATGTTTGTTTCATATATTTGGCTGATCTCTTGATAAAAACCCATCATAAAATATTTTTAATTTTTAATTTTTAATTTTAATATAATTTTTGGTCGAAATAATCACGTTAAATATATATATATATATATATATATATATATATATATATATATATATATATATATATATATATATATATATATATATATATATATATATATATATATATATATATATGTAAATACTCTTTTTTTTTGGGTGTGGTAGTCAATAAAAACAGAGCTTTGCTAAGGCGTACTATTTATTCTGAATCCAAGCTTTCGGTGGTTTTTTGCCACCTTTATCAAGGTCTACAAAGAAAATTACTATGTTTTAAACAGTTTGAATGGTGCCACTGTTTAAAACATAGTAATTTTCTTTGTAGACCTTGATAAAGGTGGCAAAAAACCACCGAAAGCTTGGATTCAGAATAAATAGTACGCCTTAGCAAAGCTCTGTTTTTATTGACTACCACACCCAAAAGAAAAGAGTATTTACATATATTTTTTCCAAACTAGTCAAAAATTTTGGACTACTTTTTCTTATATATATATATATATATATATATATATATATATATATATATATATATATATATATATATATATATATATATATATATATTTATTTACGGTAACAATTGACTTCCCACATGTAAAGTTGTAGGTTCAATTGGCTTCCGCTGGTCAATTGGCATCCGGTATTCGGATGCCAATTGACCTCTTCAAAATAATATCAGAAACGCATAGTGGATGATATTATAAGGCTCTTTACGCGATATGAACCCGGAATCCAATTGGACCGTTTTTTGATTCGTAAATAAATCGTAGTTCGAGGCAAAAAATAAGCAGCGCCACCATCGATTTGTGTATATTGAGTTGAAGCGATATTCATGTCGTTACAGCTTAGCGGTTCAATTGGCATCTACAGGATGTGATACGATTTTGGAAGCCAGTTAGTCACTTAGATTGTCTTAGATTCCAGGGTTATAAAGGTTCGAGTAACATCTGGTCGATTCGCGTTTGAGTTTAATTCTTAGAATGGATATTTTTTGTTTAGTTTTTGGATTTACAATATATTATTGGTTTTATCTTACTTTCTTGTTATCTGCAGTCTTTTATTCTTTTTGAAAGGTTTTATAACCTTATTTCTCAGCGCCATGTGTATAATTTTTTGAAGCCATTGCTAAAACGTTGTGTATTAAAAAGCATTTAATGTTAGGGGTTGTAGATGCATTAAAAATGTTGTGAATTTTGAAAATGTGGTTTGGCGCTGTGTTAGTAAGATTCTTTCGTTAAGATGCTTAGTTTTTATCTATCTCTGGTTATGCTTTGTCTTTTTTTCTGTGAAAATATTAACTAATATTATAAATGTGAGTGTAAGGTGTTTGTCGGCTTGTTTTTTTTCAAAAAAAAGTTGTATTTTCAAGGGATACTTCTCGGCAGAAGACGCCATCACAATCGAATCGAGGATAAAAGCTAGTATTTTATATGTAAATGAGAATGCAATCCACACTTAACTGATCAACATTTAATATGTCATCACAGGTGTTCCGTGTGCAATGCTGCTAGGTCACCTATGTGATCAGTTAAGAGTGGATTGCATTCTCATTTACATTTGAGATTCAGAGGACCTTGTCCCCTTAAGCAGAACGGACAACTTTCCAATGGAGAAGCCAAGCGTCACTGATGAGGTCTGGCGGACCGAAACTGCTGTTTGGCGTTTCACACTTGATGGGTTGTGTTGATCTGCGACCATTGGATCAATAGTATAATTCAATGCCAGTAGGTGTATTACCCCTCGGAGTAGTGGTTTTTGTTGATCCAAACATAATTGGTTGGGTTTCGGTGACCTAAACCGATCAGCAAAGGGCTCTTGTTGTTCCAAGTTGTACATGGGTGACCTGGCAGCATTGCACACGGAACACCTGTGATGACATATTAAATGTTGATCAGTTAAGAGTGGATTGCATTCTCATTTACATTTGAGATTCAGAGGACCTTGTCCCCTTAAGCAGAACGGACAACTTTCCAATGGAGAAGCCAAGCGTCACTGATAAGGTCTGGCGGACCGAAACAGCTGTTTGGCGTTTCACACTTGATGGGTTGTGTTGTTCTGCGACCATTGGATCAATAGTATAATTCAATGCCGGTAGGGGTATTAGCCCACGGAGTAGTTGTTTCTGTTGATCCAATCATAATTGGTTGGGTTTCGGTGACCTAAACCGATCAGCAAATGGCTCTTGTTGTTCTTAATATATTTAAATGCTGGTGTTATTCTTTTCTTTTGATCTGTCTGGCTATTTTAGTTAATATATTACCTGTATATGACGTGATCGAGCAATATATTGTATTGGGCTTTTTCTCTTGTGGTGGGAAGATTGATTTAAGGGCTTTCTTGAGTAGTTTTTGCTGTAACATTTTGTTTATTATGTGTTCGTTGTATCCAATATTTATTGCTATAAGTTTAATGATATTCAATTCTACTTCGAAGTTATTATTTGACATTGGGATTTCTGTCAATCTGTGGAACATACTATAGTAGGCTGCTAATTTATGTTGTGCAGGATGGGATGAAGTACTGTGTATGGTTGTGTCAGTATGTATAGGTTTATGAAATACAGAGAACTCGTGTTTGTTTTCAATTCTTATAATTTTTAAGTCTAGAAAATTTATTGACTGGTTTTGTTTTATTTCTCTTGTAAATTTAATATTACTATGGATTGAATTAACGTATGATAAGATTTGGCCAAATTCATGAAACATAAAATAATGCAATGTCAAAACATGTAGCATGTTATTAATTATTCATACTTTATATGGAGCTGCAGAGATTACCTTTAGATATTTATTTAAAACATCATGATTCTCAATCTTCTAAAGAGTTTGAGAAAGTCCTAACAGAAACCGAGAAAATTTTAGTTCACTCTTTAAAACGCATAGTAATAAGAGGTAAGAGAGGTAGAGGCGTACCTGTTCTGTTTGACAAATTGACCAAAAGTGGAGTTGACACTTTAATTAAATATAGGAATAATTTTTTTACCTCTTACAACGAATACCTATTTGGCATACCGAATACTATTAACTGCATCAGTGGATATCATGTTCTCAGAAAGCATGCTTCTAAGATGTTGAATGATGCAAACAAAATCACTACCCTCACGTCAACTCGCCTCAGAAAACACTTAGCAACAATAATACAAATTTTAAAAATGGAAAAGGGTGAACTAGAACAACTAGCAAAATTTATGGGGCATACCTCAAAAACTCATGATGAGTGGTATCGTCTCCCGTCAGACATTTACCAAACCGCAAAAGTTTCCAAAATATTATTGCTCGCTCAAAACACTAATATTGACCAATATAAAAATCGAAATTTAAATGAGATTGAAGTCGATAACGAGATATTGGAAGACGCAGAAGAAGCTGATAGTGACGAAGAAAATACTAATCAACCTATTCTTCAACAAAATGAAGTAAACATCCCGTCACAAAATAGAATACAGGAGAAAGGTAAACGTATTTTAGTTCCATGGACAAAAGAGGAAAAAGAACTTACGCAAAAATTCTTTGCACGTCATATTAAGAAGAAAATTCCGCCAAAAAAAATGGAAGTTTTAAATTTGGTAGAAAAGTATCCAAATGTTTTTAAAAACAGGAAATGGGACACAATAAAAGTATTTGTACAAAATAAATATAAATCACAATAATTCATTCAAGTGATTACGAGTTTCAATAAAATATTCTATTACAATCCTATAGTTTTAATGTATCCTTCATTACTTTCTTATTGAATTAAACCTAATTTTATTAACGTTTTAAAACGTCGTCATATTAATATTTTCTCTTGGATTTTGTAAATCCAATGAAATGTTGTAGATAGAATTTGAGGTTGGACAAACATTCATTTTTTCTTAGCTGTTCTAGTTTTAAAATAAAGTTTCTAACTAGTCTATGTTTCTAATGGTAATAGTGGGTTTTGTACAATTGCTAACGTATAGACTTTACCTATTTTACGTTTTTATCGAGGCTATTTTTTTTTAAATAAACCCGGTGTGGTCAATGTTGATTATTTCCATACGACATGTGAGTCCTAAAGTAACGGATAAATTCAATATTTTTGTAACTAAAAATATTTTGACGAAATCCTCGTACAGGTCGATTTTTGTTTTTTGTTGTGCATTTTTTCAATATAATCTTTTTATACAGGGCGTGTCGTGTAAGAGTGGCCAATACCAACTTTCTTATTTTAAATACAACACCCTGTATATTATTATATTTTTTGATTTCTAAGAATATTCTAGATAAAATTTATATTCAATCTTCTATTCCTATCTTTAACTGTTTTTGAGTAATCGAGGTTGGAAAAGTGACAATTGCTCACAAAATCTAAACAGTTCGATCTAGAGTAAAATGGTTTTTATATTAAGACAAAAGCTTTTTGTATTTACAAAAAGCTTTTGTCTTTATATTGATTCAGGGTATACAGCCAACTATTGGATTTGGTCCATTTTAATTAGTTTTTATATTACTATCTTAGTTTTTAATATGCTATCTAGTGGTATTAAATAAAAATAAAATACGAAAATTGTCGTGGTCGGCCCTAAATTTCAAAATTTGTCATTTTGAATATAATCCTATCATCTCTGGGTTTGATACCACTAGATAGCATATTAAAAAGTAAGATAATAATGTAAAAACCATTTTACTCTAGGTAGAACTGTTTAGATTTTGTGAGGAAAAATACACGAAATGTCACTTTTCCAACCTCGATTACTTAAAAACGGTTAAAGATAAGAATAGAAGATTAAATATAAATTTTACCTAATATTCTAAGAAATTCAAAAATATAATAATACACAGGGTGTTGTATCTAAAATAAGAAAGTTGGTATTGGCCACTGTTACACGACACGCCCTGTATAAAAAGATTCTATTGAAAAAAATGCACAACAAAAAATAAAAACCGACCTACATGAGGATTTCGTCAAAAGATTTTTAGTTACAAAAATATTGAATTTATCCGTTACCTTAGGACCTCACTGTATATAAATCACAATGGATCATTTTATGTACCATTATAGGTATGTGCCATGTATAGCCTTGATAAAGACTTAAAATAAAGTAAAAACATTGGCAAATTTTAAACATTAACTAGGTTTTAATTGTCCCTAACCCACTATTACCATTAGAAGCTATTAAGTGGACACTACTCCTAAAACTTTGTTTACGTTGTAAGCTATGTATCGCCATTTTAAAAAGAGAGACCAAGAAATTTTGTAAATTATATGTTTGCAACTGTGTTTCTTACAAAAACCTTTTGTATGTATATAACTTCTTTATTATTCACTTCTAATGAAGTTAAGAGATAAAATACTGATTCTGAATTTTGTTTAAAAGAAGTGTAATACCTTTAAACATTTGATTTTCAACTTCTTCAAAGTTACAGTAATTTCAACATCTTTTCAATTCTTGAGTACTTCAATTCCCAAGAGATTTCAGTAATTTTATTTTATTTTTTTCTACGTAGGGCAAACACAACCATGAGATATAATCGAGACTCCATATATTTCAAACTAGGTTGATTTTGATAAAATTGGTTTTTGTTAGGTACAGATAATAATTACCTATGTAGTGCCTTCATAACAGGTAATTCTTATTTTTATGTTACAGCCTTAAAATAAAACATACATTATGTCGAATAAATTTTGATATATTATTTATTAACAAACGGTTAAAGAAAAACAAATATGTGTTAAAATACGACTCTTTTTTAATTATTGCTTTTCATAGTATATGGACATAATATTTTATCTCTTTTTAATGTAAAAGAATCTGGTTCGTTTTGATTGTGCATCTATTATTATATAATACCACATCAAACCAGATTCAGTGACGTACGAGAAGTATGGGCAGAGGAAAGAAAAATACACACAGTTGTAAGAAGTCAGATACCAAAAAATAAAGGAGAAAGTTATGTGCACTTTGCGTTCGGCAATAATGTGCCTGTTGTCTTAAACATCTTCACTTGCAAAAATTTTCACAGTGAGTGTTATCAAATGGTCGTATACTCTTATAAGTACTTTTGTTTGCTTTCTAAGTATTTTTCATGGACTTTGAATTTGCTAAAATATTGGAAAGTGTCATCGAAAATGCAAATCGAAGAGAAATACGAACAAGAACGAGAAAATACAGCCCATATAGCCCATAATGCGACGTAACAGCCCAAGACATGAAGTTACAATCATTGTAACATTTAATTTTAACATTTAATCCTACTATACCAGAATTTCTTTAGTAATACCAAATAATTCATTACAACAGAGCTCTTTTACTCAGGGAATAATCAGACTAGAAGTTGTTAAAAGACGATAAAACATTTTTAAATTACTGAGCTTAAAAAATGTAAAATAAAAGTATTTAGCAAATTAAATCAAATTTGAAGCTGTCATAATTTTAAAAGAAAAATATTCAATCTCGAAAAAAGCAATAACTACCTGCCTACAATTTATGGATAAAGAGTAATATACTCTAACAAGTTAAATTTTTAAACATCCGTTTCGACAACAAAATATTACAATGACTGAACAGATGAATTGACTCAGGTAGAATTCCACCGAAACCTTTAGGTATTATTGTCGACTTGAGTCATAAACCAATGGATGCTAAAGGTCCAAAGCCAATCGATGCCAAAGAAACCGCAACAGCGATTGATGCCAATTGGTACCGCAACAGAATTCGCTGTATATTGTGGCCCGTGAATATTCACGGATGCCAAATGGGAATACTTTTCGTCCAGAAGTCAATTGGTACTACAAAGAAATATATATATATATATATATATTTACTGCAACCTTAGAAAATATCTTCCGGAAATTAGACTGGAACAACCAAGGTCTATGTATAGATGGAGAATACCTAAACCATCTTAGATACGCTGATGGCATCATTCTAATTGCTAGAAGTCCTGAAGAATTACAACTAAAAATTAATGACCTTAATACAGCCAGCAATAAGGTAGGCCTAAAAATGAACCTAGCAAAGACTAAAATAATGTGCAATGATCTGATCGCCAACGTGGAAATAAAAATTAATGAAACCTCGCTAGAAGTAGTAGACGAATACATATACCTGGGACAGCTCATACATAAATCAGGATCACTACTTCCGGAAATCAACAGATGAATAAAACAAGCGTGGTCAGCATTCGGAAGAAATTCCATAGTCTTCTAGTCCAAAATGCCACTATACCTCAAGAAGAGAGTATTTGATCAAAGAGCAATGGAAAGATGTATGCTAGGGATAACAAAGAGGGATCGTAAAAGAATTGAATGGATACGGAGGCAAACCCAGGTGACTGATGTAATCCAAAGAATAAAATCCCTGAAATGGCAATGGGCAGGACATATAGCAAGAAGAACAGACAACAGATGGACCACTAGAACAACTATGTGGTACCCCAGGAACGCTAAGAGACCAAAGAGGCGCCCGAATCTTAGATGGGATTATGATATAAGAAAATTAACAGGACCAACGTGGTCTCGAAAATAGCACAAGATAAAAAAATATGGGAGCAAATGAGCGCAAATTACAAGAACAACGAATAACTAAGACATCGTCGAATAATAATAAGAATATAGAATAACATTGAAATAAGGGAGGCTGCACCGTAATTGGAAACATTTGATAAAGCTGCACATGATGATGATGATGATTTGCAATAAATGTATGGCGTATCCATTTGGGCCTTTCAAATATGGCAAAGAGAATAGTTTTACGTATCGATTGAAAGCAGCGTTGCCGAAAATATTGATTAGAAAAGAATACTAAAGCAGAAATAAAATCCTAACAAATCGAATTCGTTGTTTGTACATCACAATACAAAGAATTTGATCGTAAATTCATGTAACAGATGTTGCATTCTTTCACGACCACTATTTTCGAGCACTAGTTTCAATGATATATTCCCACTCCAAGCACACTCCCATTCACACGTTCTCAGCTTCTTCTTTATCGTGATAAATCACTCGCACATCTCACTTCTGCGTGTTTTATGTGAAATATCCTTTCAATATTTCCTTTTTTATGGTTTTTTTGCTATAAACATGCACACATACAAAAGCTATATAGGACCGACATTTCTAGTAATGGTAAACATAAAGTTAAATTTATTAATTCATTTTACTTCTATACTCCTGAATGTAATAATTAAAATTTTATTTTTCTAATTTATTTTTAGTTTGATATAAAACAGAAAGAAATTCACTTGTTTTTCCTGCATTGAGCTAATTTTATAAAAATATATTTATTGCATATTCAAATCACTTTTTTTTGTTTTTCTTAAGTGGCATTAGGGAGGAATCCCATGCAGCCAAAATCATTAATTATATTATTTTAATAAAAAGATTTTACAGGGATTACACTCTTCTAGCCCAGGACATCAGGGCATTTTTGTGTTGACAACACAAGGTAGACCTCGGATGGTGTGGGTATAAACATTTAGGAGAAACATGAGGAGTAAAATAAAAATGACTTATAGTTGAATTTTCGCTTAAAAGATCTTGGTTTGCTTACAAAATCCAACTCGTGCAAAAATTAAAACTACACGATCAACTAGCAACGCGTAGATTCTGTGAATGGGCCCAACGGGATTGTTTAGCGATGAAGCTCACTTTTGGTTGAATGGCTGTGTCAGCAAATAAAAATGCCGTATTTGGAGTGAAGATAACATGGAGAACGAAAAAGCAGATGGTATAGAACAACTAGAACACGTTTTGGTATACCATAAACGAAACCGTTGTGTTGTGTGTTATAAGACCTTAAAAGAATCACATGACAGGAACACTGCAGCGAATACTTGTTCCCGATCAGTTTGGCAATGCAATGGGTGTAATAAGAATTATTGTATTCCTTGTTTTTTTCAGGAACATAAGATGAACAAGAAATAATATTTTTTTCGTAATTTTACATGTTTTGTTATAATTTACTAATATTCCGATGTTTCATATGCTTATTATAGCTTTCCACTAAAACAGAATTTTTACTATTTACATTTTTTTATTCACCTTACCAAAAATAGGTTCATAAAATCAAAACAAACATCCGGCGCATATCAGCCTCTCGTTAAGACGGCTCTTTTTGTATTTCTGTTTTTCTATTTCTATTTTGTATTTCTGAACCGTTTTGTAATACACGCCGTCTAAGTGAAAGTATACCATGTGGTACACTATTTGTGCCACGCCGTCCAAGGATCAAATCGAGTGTGAGACACGTATTGTCTCATGCCGTACGCAACGTGTTAAGGTCTGCTTGTCATTAGCCTAAATTCAGTACTGAATTTAGTACTAAAATAGACATAGTTATGCAGAATTGATTCATCCAACACTATCATAATTTTGAGATAATTAACTTTAAAGAAAATTTAAAATAACTATGTTTATTATTGTTTATTGCATCTTATGTGCGTATTTTAAAAAATCAGGTAATTTATTTTTTCGTTAAATAAAAAAAACATTTGGATCATTTCTGCACAATTGTGTTTCTTGTGGTATAAAGCAAATTTTATTATTTGCAGATATGATCCAAAGCGGTGGTTGTCTGTATAACTGTCAAATTATATTTGTTTTTACCAAAGTCTGTACATAAAACAAAGATTTATTTTTGGTAACATATCTTTATATTATAAAAACATTGAAATATTTAAGTTACGAACGAAGAAACATTATTCTGTAGAACTTTCTTCCAGGGGAAAATCTAGTTCATTTCCATACCCATTTATGTTATCGAGAATATTTTTGTTTCCTGTTAACTGTTTTGACAGTCCTTTTGGAATAAGATCTAACAACGACTTAACGTATTCTTACCTTGGAGCTGAAATCTCTTTACCATTAGGCCATAGACGCAAAAGATTTTCTGGAGTAAATATTTACGTCAAAAGTTTACTTTTAGAATTTTTTTTTATATCTACTTCCACAAATTCACTATCGAACGAATTTTTCATGAAAATGGAATACGGGTTTTCTTTTTTTTTAATTTATTTGGTCTTAACCCAATTTATGGGCTTCTTATCTGTTAATAATTTTCTATTGACGATAAGTTTTTCAAGTTTATGTGTACTATAGAAATTTTTCGTTGTTCATTCTAGTAACCAAAAATTGGTTTTTTCCTTTGAAACGAACGCATGACATCCATGAACTCTTCTGGTGTATAAATTCGCTGCTGAAACTTAAAAGCTGATTCTATTTTGCAAAAATCGGTGTCATTTGGCAAGTAGGAATGACCTGGTTGTAGAAATCTTTGTGAAATTTTCTGTAAACTTGGATGTTTTGACAAAAAGAGTTTCAATAGCAAAACGATTTTAATATTTCTATTTTGCCCCCCACATGAATCGCTCCAAAGTATTAAATGTTTCACATCAGGTTTCAGGTATATTTCCATTTGATTGATTAAACAACTTCCAGTTTATCTTTTCCTTCCATCCATACATAACAGTAACCTTTGTCTTCTGGTCCTAAGTGGATACCACAATTATATACCCATAGTTTTCGTTTATAAAAAACGATGTTTGTAGGTATTCTTAGAAGTGGGAGAGTTTTCTGTAAATCAAATGTGATGCATTCCATTTCCTAGGACATTTGACTTTCTTTTAGATCGTCCCTCATTTTTGCTCTTGCATTTTGCCAAAGTTCAACATGTTTCTGATGTTCGTCAGTTAAATAATTTCTCTCTTCTTCAGTTGCAACGTTTTTTATTTTTGTGTTAAATAAATCACATTTTAAACAAGTATCTTTGTGAAGCGATTTCGTTCGTAAATTAAATTTGTTTAAGTAAATAGATTTTTTAAACAAACGAAACACATTTTCTTACAGGATACTTTTCAACTATCATTGCAGTATACAACTCATACAGTTTTCTTACAGTCAGATTTGGCTGAAGGAATAAGGCATCAGAGCAATTTCCTCTTCTGTAATGTGATGTGTAGACTTCGGCAAATATGCATATTGCATATTTTGCATATTGTGCATATTTTATGCAAATATTTCATATTTAGGCATATTTGTATAAAAGTTTGCATAAAGTGCATAAAAGTTCAGATTTTTATACTGTATTTGAAAATTTTTAAACATACCAATTTATTTCAATTCTTGTATAAAATTTTGTAGTCATTTTAATCAAGAAATGATCTAAGTACGTAATCTTTACAGGTACAAAACATTTACAATTTCAAAGAAGATCAATTTAAGTAGCCCTCAACATTCTTAGAAAGTCTCGGTCACTGAGGCATTCAGTTATTGGATACTCGCTAAGGGTTCGCTCATTTGCATTTTATCATCTAATCCCCAAATCTATCTACAATTTATTGTATCTTAACAGCAGGTAAACGGCTAATAGTTTTGTTCCTAATTTAGGGATTTTCCAAAATCTCCCAGTTTATTGAATTAGGTACCTAAACATTTCTAATTTGATGCTCAGATTTTTAAATCATTTTTGTTTTGATATTCAAAGCGTAAACACTCGTTGTGCGTAACAAAAAGGAAGATTGTGATTTTATAATGCCTAAAACAACCAGTGCTTCAACTTGGATTAAACCTTATAAAGAGCTGTCTATGGATATGGGAAAAATCTACTGTTCAGTCTGTGGCAAAATTTTAAGTATCTAATATTTTTTATTAAATATCTAATATTTCATACATACAGGGTGTTTCCAAATGACACTTACAACGTTTGACTGTAGATACTTCTCGAAAAATTGAACAAAACGATATAGTTAATGAGGGGTCAAACTTATTTACTTTTCGAGATACAGGGTGTTAAAATTAAAAAAAATTAAATTCTTTTAGTTAATAACAACAATAACTTTAAAACCAATAAACGTATTTACTTGAAATTTAGTACTCGTAGGTTGTTTTTAAATGAAAAATAGCTTCCTTTAGTGAGAAAAAATTGTCCATGGTACAATACAATGGTGTGTATTTAGAAAAATTTTTCACCTTTACTATTTTTTATGAAGTCAGCTATTCTAAAACACAATTATTTTTATTGTAATTGAATTAACAAAAAAAAACTTTTGTTGAATTTTGAAATAAGTTTTATGATGTACTAATGGTTAGTAACAAAAACTAATTTGTGGATTAATACTGCATTTAAAACACTTAGCGAGTGTTTTTTTTCCAAACCAGTTATTTGATTAACCAAAAACACCTTGTATATTTTTATATTTTAAAGGTTGGGTTAAAATAAAGGTTTTTATTTTTATTTATATATAGCATGTGAGAAGAAATTTCAGATAGACCAACATGTGAGAACTGCTTCACACATTGCAAAAAAAGGAAAAATAGGAGGAAAACATCAAACTTCAATGGATAAATGTTTCCAATCTACTTCAAAAAAATAAGATGAGCAAGAAACTTTTAATGAAGACTTGTGTCGCGCATTAGTGTCTGCAAACATACCGCTTTCAAAATTAGCAAATGTAAATTTTAGTTCGTTTCTAAAAAAATATTGCAAACTTAATGTTCCAAGTGATCGGTCTCTAAGAAGAAATAATGTGAACGGGCTATACTCGTCGGTGTTAATTAATATTAAGGAAGAAATTGCAGATAATTATTTTTACATATCTGTAGACGAAACCACTGATTCCTCAGGAAAGTATATTGCTCATTTATTGATTGGTGTTCTTAAAGAAGATACCTTACCAAAATCTCATCTTATTTCATGCCAGCAACTTGAGAAAACAGATGCTTTAACAATTTCGCGTTTTATACAAGAAACATTAGCAACTTTTTTTCTTCCGACAACTATTCCTTCTAATAAATTACTGCTTATTTTATCGGATGCTGTTCCTTATATGGTGAAAGCAGGACAAAATTTAAAAATATTTTTTTTTTTTTTTCATTTCTATTCGAAAAGCCAACGAGTCAACACCTCGGCTTCTTCAAATAGTATTTCTTATAAAAAAAAACTTGTCAGTTAATGTGTTTTGTTATCAAGTAATTATTGAAAGTGAAAAGTTTTTTGTGAAACAACTTGGTATGTAAACTTTATAATTGATACAAACACAATAAATAGGCCAGGCATTGCGCCTGATTTTCATTAAATATTTTGGCATCCAGAATATTTAAAAATGCTTCTTCAACCCACCGCTCCAAGCTACGCAGCTGTTACCACATCAAAAACAACAAAACCTACACCGGCGACCACATCATATCCTAGCAGAAAGCAAGCAATAGTATTAAATGCTCTTCCGGATACAGCTCTTCGATTACATTAAGGCGATCGGTGAAATCGTAACACCAAAGCGTATTACCCACGCTTCCCGCATATTTAACCAACGCATTTGCATCTTTCTTGCTTCTATTTCTGACGTCGATATTCTTCTTAAAAACAATCCCACCGTTTCCGTTAAAAATGAAATTGTCCACATCCGCAGACTCATTTCCCCAACTAAAAGATTGTTAATATCTAATGTATGTCCATCGATTCCAAATCAACTTATCGAGCAGGCATTAAAAAACGAACTTGGTCTGCAACTAGCCTCACCTGTATCTCAGATTCGTACAGGCTCATCCGATGAAGATTATTCCCATATATTAAGTTTTTGACGGTCTATCTACGTAATACCAGATAAAGACAATTTCGAAATACAAACCTCCGTATTAATACATTTTGAAAACACTTCCTTCCGAATCTTCGTTACATCAGACAAACTAGAATGTTTCCTTTGCCAAAAAGCCGGACATACGGCTGAAACCTGCCAAAACCCACCGGATACCATTACCCACTCCCGTTTCGCCCAAGTACCTAATGAATCCACCAACAATAGCCCCACCGCACCTTCCGGCACCTCTCACACTTCTGACCCAAATTCTGCCTCCGACAATTTATCCAACATCACACCTCTGCCTTTAGATCAACCTCAACCTACACCTCCTACTATCGCCCTCCTGAAAAGAGCCCATTCAACTGACTCAAGCCTCGATTCTCCCCCTGTAATTGCCATTTCAGATCCTACTACTCACACTCCAATAGATCCACATTCCCTCGATGACACCTCCTTCCGGGCCCCCAAATCAGCCCCTAAAAAAAATCGAAAACCAAAGATACAAAACCATCGGCCACTATCAGCCCGTCTGCCCGCTTAATCATAGAAAATCTTATAGCAGCAAACCCATCATCCTTTTCAATTAACTCGCTACAACTAATTGCTTTCTTGGAAAATTCTTTCGACTGCCATGACCCCTTAGCTGAAGCATACCAATTTACTACGAACATTAACGCCCTTCTTGATGACCTTAAACAAATATACCATAATATCTCTGATAGATCACTTAAAAATCGTATAACTCGCCTACAAAAAAAATTAAGGCTACGATGAATCTAAATGATGTTATTGACACTGTTAGTCTTGCATCTGTTAGCTCTAATGACAGTGACCCATCCTTAAACAAAACCGACCTGCCTTAATTTATAACTTTTATATTCACTATAATTCAATGGAATTGCGACGGATATTATCCGCGCTTAGAACGTCTGCAGCTACTGATATCTCTCCACCACCCCACCTTCATTTGCTTACAGGAAACTAACTTCACGTCAACTAATCTCCATACACTCAAAGATTTTGAAGGGTATCATTACATCAGATCTGTCTGCTCCAGAGCTAGTGGAGGTGCATCTATATTTGCTTCTAAAGACCATTACTCCACTCTTCTTCCTCTGACTACCAATCTCGAAGCCGTCGCCATCACTACTTACTGCCCTAACAAACTTACAATATGCTCTATATACATCCCTCCTGACTACATTCTAAAGGAAGAAGAACTTCTTGATTTAGTATACCAACTCCCCCAACCCTATATAATTGTAGGAGACTTCAACGCCCACAACACTATGTGGGGCTCCTCGCGTACATTCGGACGTGGTAAAGTTGTTGAAAATATTCTTGATTGCACTAGTTCATGTATCCTTAATACGGGATCACACACCCACTTTAACATTGCTTCAGGTGCTTTTTCTGCCATCGATCTAAGCATATGTGATCCCAAATCGGCCCCCAAATTATCCTGGCAAACAGCGGACGACCTTCACGACAGCAACCATTTCCCTATAATTATACGTGACAACACCTATGACCAAGTTTCAGTGAGAAGTTATTGGCGCTTCAACAAGGCTAATTGGCCAGAGTTCTCCAAAAAATCGGAATCCCTAATATGTAAATTACCTAACTCTAATAATATCGATGATTCCATAAAACTATTCTCAGATGCCATAATTAAAGCAGCATTAACTCATATTGGCAAAACTACAATTAGCTCCCGACATAAAGTTGTTCCTTGGTGGAACTCTCAATGTGAACTCGCAATTCGACAATCAAAGACTGCGCTCAATCAATACCGCAAACATAAAAGTCCTGAAAATCTAATTAAGTATAAAAAGCTGAAAGCCAAAGCCAAATACGTTGTCTAACAGAGCAAGAAAACATCCTGGCATAACTATGTATCGTCTTTGAATGATAACACAAATCCCTCCCAAATGTGGAAAAAAATCCGACAAGTTCAGGGACAAAAAACTAACACCAAAATTACCCATTTAATCTCTAACAGCACTTCTTCTAGCAACAGCCAAATTATTTGCAATACCCTGGCTAATACATTTGAGGAACAATTTCACAACAAACTCAAACCCCTAATTTCATCCTCTACACAAGAACCGCTCTCCTACAACCTCACTTCACAGCACTTACAAGATATCGACAATATTAATTCTCCTTTCTCACTTTCTGAACTTACATGTGCTTTATCCTCATGCAAAAATACCTCTGCCGGCCCTGATGATATCCCTTATATTTTTCTTAAAAACCTACCCAACCGCTGCCTCACTTTCCTGTTAGACATATATAACTCTATCTGGTCTTCTCAAATATTTCCTACTCAATGGAACACATCCGTAATTATACCTGTCCTAAAACATGGCCAAACACCAATCTTTCCTCAGTCCTATAGACCGATTTCTCTCACTTGCACCATGTGCAAATTAATGGAAAAGATGATAAACAGACGTCTTTTATGGTTTATTGACAAACACCAAATTTTACCTAAAGAACAATCCGGTTTTCGCCGACATCGTTCCACAAGCGATAACCTCGTCCTCCTTCATACCCACATCGCCGGAGCTATTAATAACAGTCAAGAAGTGATTGCCTGCATTTTTGATATTGAAGCTGCCTTCGATAAAATACATAGACAGGTTATTCTCGATAAACTATTATTATATGGCCTTAATGGTAATATTTTTAAATTCATCAAGCACTTTCTTAGCTCTAGATCTTTCAGAGTCTCTGTAAATGATTGTATATCATCACCACACATCCAACAAGACGGAGTCCCTCAGGGCTCTGTATTAAGCCCCACATTGTTTATTTTATCAATTAACCATATATGCCACAGTCTTTCCTCCCCAGTCAAATTTACTTCATATGCTGATGACCTTGTAATTTATTGCCATGGTGTTGCGACCACTACTACTTGCAAACTTCTCCAAACATCTGTGGACTTATTACAAAATAGATTGACTGCCATCGGCCTGTCCCTCTCATCTACAAAATCACAACTCATTAAATTTACCAGAAAAACACTCTCCACTGCCCCTAAAATCTTAGTGAATAACCACCCTCTCCCAGTCGTTGATCACCGCAAAATTCTAGGACTAATATTCGACTCCCGACTTTCTTGGAAACTACATATTCAGGAAACTAGAGCAGAGTGCCTAAAACGTTTAAATATTATCAAAACACTTTCCCACTACCAATGGGGCGCTAACGAATGTACACTATTAAAAGTATATAGGTCTCTCATTCGCTCTAAACTCGATTACGGCAGCTTTATATATATGTCAGCATCCAAAACATCTTTACAAACCCTTAATTCTGTGCATAATACTGCTATCCGCCTCTGTTTAGGAGATTTTCGTAGCAGTCCAGCTGAGAGCCTCTACCGCGAAGCCAACGAACCTCCTCTTTGGCTTAGGCGCCAATATCTCCTCCTTTCTTACGCTGCCTCTACTTCAGCTAACCTTTCTAATCCAGTACACACACTGCTGACATTACCCAACTATACTAGTACTCACCCTCCTGCTCCACGCATACACACTATCGCCCTCTTACTTCCAACTTTAATACCACATATAAATTTATCCCTAACTAACCCTCTCCCGATCCCGCAGAACTCTTTTTGGACCAAAACTTTACCGAAATTTAATGTGTCACTTACTAAGTTTAGTAAGGCAGAAACCAACCAGGATTTGATTAGGAAATCCTTACTAGAAATTCTTAATTTTAAGAAATTCGATCGGGTACTCTACACTGACGCATCAAAGAGCGAAATGGGGGTTGGTTGTGCGGTTACCACTACGGAAACACTACCACAGCGTTCACACTGGTGAACTGTATGCTATTTACCAAGCCTTCAAACTCTGTACAGCACCCAATCAACATATTGCCATCTGTACAGACTCCCTTGCCTCTATCCAGTCCATCAATAATCTATTTACTAATCACCCTCTTGTAGAAAAAATCCATGATATTTACCAAAATCTTATCATCCACGACATCCATATCACTATCATATGGATTCCCTCCCACATCGGGATTATGGGTAACGACAACGCCGATCGCTTTGCCAAAGAAGCTGCTGTATCCAATTGTACACCACGTAATATACAAATTGCCAGTGACCTAAAAACTAGTATAAAGAAACTCGTACGAAATTACTGGCAGAATCATTGGAACCAATCCACTACATTTTTACACCAAATAGATCAGACGATTGAGCGGTTCGTTATCCCTGGTATAACTAGAAATGAGATGGTTGTTGCTAGAAGATTGCGTATTGGTCACACCAGATGTACACATGGTCACCTAATGAATTCTGCACCTAAGCCAATCTGTCACTATTGCCCATCTCCACTAAGCGTTCTACACATCCTTGTGGACTGCCCTCACTACAATAAACGACGCCAAGAACTGGGCATGGAAGGCGACATCAAAGATATATTATCGAACCAGAGCCAAGTCATCACAGCTATCCAGTTCCTGAAGCTAGAAAACTTATTAAATAGTATATAACTATAGTATATAATATGTAATTGTACCTTTATAATTGTATCCACGGTGCCTCGTGCTAATGGCCGAAGCTGTCACAAGCACGTTAAATTAAATAAAAAAAAAAAAAAAATATTTTTCCCAGATTTAATACATGTTACTTGTGTAGCGCATGGATTAAACAGAGTTGCAGAGGAAATACGAAAAAAGTTTCCTCTTGTAAATACCATGATATCCAGTGTCAAAAAAGTATTTCTTAAATCTCCTATAAGAATTCAACTTTATAAAGAAATGCTACCTAACATTCCTCTTCCACCACAACCTATTTTAACGCGATGGGGAACATGGTTAGAAGCAGCTAATTTTTATGCAGATCATTTTGTTAAAATAAAGAACATAATTGATACGTTAACAGATGAAAGTTCCCAATCTCTTTTCGTTTCTAAACAAACTTTTCAGAGTAACTTGCTTCAACAAGAACTTTCATTTATAAAATCAAATTTTAGTTTTGTTCAAAAAACAATTACTCAGTTAGAATCACCAAAACTGTCATTGTTCGAAAGTACAGCATTAATAAAAGAATTTGCGTCATGTTGTCGGAACGTTAGAGGTAATATTGGAAAAGATATTTTAAAAAAAATTGAAGCTACTATGGAAAAAAATAAAGGTTACCATATTCTTTCTGAAGTAGTCAGTGTTCTAGCTGGAAATATTTCGGAAACAATTAATTTAGAACCAAATGTTTTGGTTAGTTTGAAAAATGCTCCCGTTACATCAGTTGATGTTGAACGAAGTTTTTCCATATATAAATATATGTACTCAGACAGAAGCCACAAGTTTTTGTTAGAAAATTTTGAACACCACTTGATCATTTATTGTTACCATAATTCTAAATAAGTTTATTCATACTTAAAAATGATGTAGTTACTTAAAATAAATGTAAATCTTAATGAATAGTCGGAAATATTTAGTTATGTACACTTTTTTTTTTAAATAAAATTGTTACTATTTTACGATTTTTTTATTTATTTGTATGCATATTTTGTAAAATATTTGCATATTTTCGGGTAAACATGTGCATATTTATGCGCATATTTTCTACATTTTTATTTGCATATTTGCCGAAGTCTAGTGATGTGTAAGTTGGAATTGACTTTAGATGACGTATTACAAGTTTGAGGTCTTCAGAAGGAGTTTTATTCCAACCTCCCTGCTTTTGTCCTCTTTGATCAACAATGCTATCAGAGCGAGCCATTTTTTTTAAAGATGCGGTATTTTTTTGGAGAGAAATACCTTCACTTTTTGGGGATATGTTTTTACGAACATATCACAGCACAACAGAGAAAGAAACGAAAGACAGCAAAGAACAAACAAACTAGACCTGGAAAAACTGAAGACTCAGGAATGTAGAGAGAAGTTCGAGCAAGAAGTCACAAATGAGCTAAGGACACAAGAACTGCACTCCATAGAGAGCAAATGGAATAATATCAAAACAGCAGTGCTGACAGCAGCAGCGTCCACCGTGGGAAACAAGAAAAAGAAGAGAAGAGGAACATGGTTTGATGACGAGTGCAGGCAAGCGATAGAAGAAAGAAACGAAGCGCACAAAATGTACATAACAAGAAGAACACGGGAAAGACGAACATCATTTGAAGTCGCAAGACGAAAAGCAGACAAGATATGCAGAAACAAAAAGAGAGCCTATGAAAATGGACAAATAGAAGAAATGGAACAAAATTTCAAAAAAAAACGAGACTAGAGGAGCTTACGAATACCTAAAAAAGATAAAAAGTGGATATAAACCTCAAACAAGTCTATGCAAAGATGAAAGTGGGCAAATAATCAGTGACCAACAGAAAGTCACAGAAACCTGGAAGCATTATTTTCAGACCCTACTTGGAACACAAGTAGATATGGAAGATGAAATGGGTACGAACCATGTAGAAGAGAACGAAGTTGAAGTAGAAGCTCCAACCATAGAGGAAGTTCTCGAAGCTATTAAGGCCCAGAAAAACAATAAAGCCCCGGGAGTTGACGAGATTCCAGCAGAACTGTATAAGGTAGGTGGCAACCACCTATCAAGTCATATCCACGCGCTTATCAAAGAAATATGGCAAGAAGAGAAAATACCCGACGAATGGAAGAAAAGTATAGTATGCCCAATCTATAAAAAAGGAGACAAACTCCAGTGCAAAAACTACCGTGGAATTTCTCTACTATGTACAGCGTATAAAGTCCTCACGTATATTATAAACCAGCGACTCCAACCACTAGCAGAAAATATTATTGTAGAATATCAGACGGGCTTCAGACGGGGAAGATCGACAATGGATCAAATATTTACAGTCAAGCAGGTCTTGAGCAAATCGTGGGAACACGACATTGATGTTCACAACGTGTTTGTAGACTTCAAACAGGCATACGATTCAGTCAAAAGAGACAGACTATACTATATATTGGCAGAATTAGCAATACCACATAAGCTGATTAGACTCATTAAAGCCACAATGGATGAAACTCAGGCATGTGTACGAATACAAAACAACCGGACAGACTTTTTCAAAATCTCGCAGGGACTAAAGCAGGGAGATGGGCTGGCACCAACATTGTTTAACCTGGCACTGGAGTATGCGGTTAGGCAAATGCAAACTGGACGAGAAAACCTACTGACCAATAAAACGGTTCAACTGGCTGCCTACGCCGATGATATTAATATTATGAGTAGAACATCAACAGGAGCACAGGAAGCATACGCAGAGTTAAAAACACAAACGAAAAGGCTAGGTCTGGAAATTAACACAGAAAAAACAAAGATAATGGTACAGACGAGAAGAAATATAATCCCACAAAACATTAAGCATGAATATGACATTGAAACGGTTGGAAAGTTTACATACCTGGGAGTAGAAATATATGCCGATGGAGCAGAGGATGGAGAAATACGAAAAAGGATAACGCAGGCAAACAAAGCTTATTTCGCCCTCTCCCATATATTTCGGTCTAAAAGTGTCCACCGAAATACAAAGATGAGAATCTATAAAACTTTAATTCGGCCAATAGCATGTTATGGCAGCGAAGCATGGGTCCTGAAAGAAACATCCAAAAACAAACTCGACACATTCGAAAGAAAAGTACTGAGGAGAATACTAGGACCTGTGAGGGAAAACGGAATCTTCAGAATTCGATATAACAACGAGCTCTATCAACTGTATAAGGAAACATCCCTGTCAGACTTCATTAGAATACAAAGATTGCAATGGGCCGGACATGTGATACGAATGGGAGAGGATAGGCTACCAAAACGAGCACTGAACGCCAGAATGCAGGGAAAGAGACCAGTTGGAAAGCCAAGAAAGCGCTGGGAAGACACAGTAAGCAGCGACGCACAAGCACTTTTAGGAGTCCGTGTATGGAGAAGAGCAGCCACAGACAGACAAGGGTGGAGGCAAAAAATAAAGGAGGCCAAGGCTCATTTTGGGCTGTAGTGCCGTAGAAGATAGATAGATAGATCACGGCACACTATTTTTCCTCCTAAAGTATAGGTACGACAAAAATTTTTAATTTTTCTTTGTAAGCCTTCGTTTAATATGGTATAAGATCTTTTCTTTGTGTTTTGTTTTACACAAGCAATTATATACATTGTCTGAGCATTGTATGTACCTAACTCGTGATATTTATTAAATTTCAATTCCCTAGTTTCTTTGGAAATTTGTTGGCATTTTTTTAAACATTTACAATTATATTCAACAAATACTTTAGGTAATACCTTCATGTGCTTTATGTTTGTGTATGGCAAATTTTTATATTTCCTTAATTTTCTTTCAGATCGGTTGTGTTCTCCAAATTTTATTTTTCTACCCCTCTTAGGTCGTCCTGTAGATTCAGTTTCCAATGGCCTGGTCTCTTCTATCTTCCAAGGTAAGAAATAATATTATTTATTTCGAAATCTTTGTCTTCATAATCAGGATCGGCAACATCTTCGCCGCTGTCAATTATTACATTATGACTTTCATTGATTCTAACATCTCTATCTTTGCTAATAACTATAAGACTTTCTTCCATCAGGGCTCTGATTACATACTCGTATATAATTTTTCTAGAAAAAGAAATGTCCAGTTAATATATTTATTAAAATTTTAAGAGGATCATCTGTCGCGAGTTTAATGCTTTTTCTCTATTTAAAAAGTGCACAACGTCGTTAAAGAAGTTTTCAGCTCAAAAATTTATAAATCATTATTTTATAGTAATTACTGTTAGATCTGGCAACATTAAAAATCTTAAATCGTTTGGTGTCAATGTAAAACTCTAAACTTTTAAAAAGTGAACATTTTTTTAAAGAACTATATGCATAACTTAAATACCTATGGTCTTCTAATGAAATTAACGCATTCATTTTTATTTTTAATTTAAAAGAGATTACCTTCATTTTGTAGGTTAGGTGGTACTTAAATTTTTTCCATTTTTGCATGGATGGCCTTTGTCATATTCATGATTTCATCGAGTCTGTTCACTTTCACTAAGTTGATACTTTTTATTAATAATCCAAAAAGGTAATAATAGAATTCGTTAAATGTTAAAAAAAAGCAATACGCTATCCACTTTACTATCACAAGTAGCACCTTGGACAGATCTTTGCTGGCGTTGCGTTGTTGCCGCTTGGGTTTCTTTGTTATACTGCTGTATTATGGAATGTAACACCTCTGCATTTATAATGACCAAAGAAAATTGCGAGAATAGCATTGATTGATTCAAGCGTTTTGTATCATTACAGTGTTAAATACATTAGTGTTATTGGCTTTATTAAATTTTGTGAAAATGATTCGGGCCATTCGGATCATTTTGGTTTAAAAAATAAAGCCTCGTTTTAAAATTATTTTTAAAACGTAATAATGATTCATGTGTCTTGGTTCATTTTTGTAAATTACTCTTAAAAATATTTAAAGATTCAAGTAGCATGAATCATTACTGCACAATCGATTAAAGCTAAAAGAGCGGTTGGACATTTTGCTATTATTACTGTTGTCTTGCATAGAAAAGGTTGGATCATTTCAGCATAATTTAGTTCCGAATTTTACCCATGTAAAGTTGTGTCTAACTCATATTTTAAGAAATTGTGGAATGGATCACTTATGCATAACTACGTCCAAATATTGTATCTACAAATTAAATGCGCTCGCGATTCAGTACTAAAAATTAAAACATGTTTTAATTTCTTATACTAAAAAGGATGAAATATTAACTAAAAGTGAAGTTATTCTCAACTAGTCGTAATAATTGTTTAAACAAATGATTCATTCGTAAAAAGTCAACATATTTAACCCTTAAGTATTATTAACATCTTAAATCAATGGCGTAAACACTAATTAACCGCCTCACAGACGGGTTTGACATTTTAGTGGATATTTTATTTTGTTAAATATTTTAATGCAAAAAAATATTGCGATGACTTACTGAAAGTATTATTTATTTAAAAAACACAATAATTAATATAGTTTATCTGTAATTATTAAAATAAAAAACATTATAACAAGAATGGATCGATTTTTTGTGTACATTTTTACGCCTGAAAAAAGTGTGATAAAAATAAAACAAATTAAAGAATCTTGATAAAAATTTATAATCGGGTTAAGCAACGAGTACGAAACATTAAAATAGTAAGATTTTTAAAAACTGTTAGGACAAAAAAAAACGTGTAGCGCACTCCAAACAAATCTTTTTCGCACATTCCAATCAAATTGGTTTTTGACAATTAAAGCATACATAAGCTGTTCTTCTTTTCTTTTTATTGTGACAGTAAGAACAGTCCTTTTTTTTCTAATTTTTCAACTCTTACTTCTTTACGCCGTTGAGGTTCATCTATACCCAGTATCTCGCATATGCTCAACTTTCAACTCAAAAGAACTTTCTAATCTTCTGTTTATCTGAGGTTGGATAAGTTGAAATGCCAGTTTTTCAATAAAATTGGGCCTTTCTAAATGAGTATTATAAGAGTAAGATAAGGTTTGACACAACCGTCTTATACAGTTACTTATAGATAAACACATTGACAATAAAGACTTAAAAATAATAACTCATCTCTGCTTTAACCAAACAGCAAAAGTCAGGGTAGGCAAAGAACTTTCGGAGGAAGTAGAGATAAAAAGAGGCGTAAGGCAAGGTTGCATACTCTCCCCCTTATTGCTCAATCTTTATTTGGGAGAAATAATTAAAAAATCACTCGAAAATGTATCAATTAAAATAAAAGTCAACGGCAGACCCATCAATAATATCAGATATGCCGATGATAATATACTAATTGCAGAAAATATACAAGATCTACAAACACTTTTAGATAATGTAGTAAATGCTAGTGAGGAAAGCGGACTAACGCTTAATGCTAATAAAACAAAATTTATGACAATTTCCAAAACACAACAACAAGACATTTTAAACATAAGAGGGGTTCCAATAGAAAAAGCAAAAAAATACAGATATGTTGGTACAATTATTAATGGAAATAACGAGTATACAGAAGAAATAAAAATAAGAATTGGACAAGCCAGAGCAACATTTTATAAGATGAGAAAAGTATTTGGCAGTAGAGACTTTAGTTTGCAACTCAAAATAAGAATATTACGTTCATATGTGTTTTCGTTGCTGCTGTATGGGGTGGAGACCTGGACGATAAAGAAAGAGGTGAGCGATCGACTTCGAGGTTAAGCATTCGAGATGTGGACCTACCGAAGAATATTAAAAATAAGTTGGGTAGACCGAATAACAAATGTTGAAGTCCTCAGAAAGATGACAAAAGGAAATGGAAATCATGAATACCATTAAGATAAGAAAGTTACAATATCTCGGCCACGTTATGAGAGGGGATAATTATGTGTTGCTACAAACCATAATGCAGGGAAAAATACAGGGAAAACGAAGTATTGGAAGAAGACGCATCTCCTGGCTCAACAATCTGAGAAAGTGGTATAATTGCAGTTCCGTCGACACTTGTTCAGAGCTGCAATCTCAAAAGTAAAATAGCTGTGATGATTACCAACCTCCTTAGAGGAGACGGTACCTAACGAAGAAAAAGAAGAAATGAGTATTATTTTTAAAAGATTCATAAAGAATATAAACATTTACTGTACTTACATCAAACATTCTGAAAAATATTATCATAGGCCAACGGTGAGTTCGACGACTGCTTGTAAATTTGGCACATTTTTCGTCCATTGAATCGACACCACCCTTTTTTGAATTATAATCCACTATTATGTGTGATTTTGTTAGTGTCTGTATCCTCAGTGGCTGCGTGATGAGATGATGATACCAAAATTAGGGCTTTATTTTTATGTTGATGTAAGGTTAAATGCTCGAATAAATGAACTTTGATAAAATAAAAGGCAGATACCGAGCACAGTTTTATTAATTAAATCTTGTCCAAGTACTTTCGCTCTAGAGCATCTTCAGGGGCATTTCATCAATTTTGGCCTATCCAACAATTAAAGAATGTCATAAACATAAAATTGTACATCACACTAACCTACACAAGGACAAACACTTTTTTTCTTAATTGCTAGCATCATTATTATAATTAAAGCTACTGCACCTAATTGTCGCTTCTTTTTCATAATCATTATTTACCTGTGTGTTTTTTTTACTCTAATCATAAAACAAACTTCTTTGTTAGATGATCAATATTAATACAAAATAGGTAGAATGTATGCCTAGAAGACAGTTACAAACACAAACACACATTTTTCATATTAAATCGACTTGCGCAACTAACTAAGATATAACTAACTAAGCATAGTGGCAAGAGGACCTTATAAAGAAATTTTTGCGATTGGCACTGTAGATCTTATAATTTCGGTTAACTTGATTTATAGAAAATAGACCACATATAACATTTGAGTATTCTCGTTTGAGTAGTTAGGTTTCTGCTGGTAAATGCGGGTTTCCATTTACGGAATGCTCCGCGTGCCTATATGATTCTAGCTTTTACTACTTAGTCGTATGTAATTTCATTCTTTAGTCAACTTCCCAGATATATAACTAATTAAGCTTAAAAACTTATTCCATAGTAGAAGCTGGCATTTTTATTAGTGTTACTAAGTACATTTGATAAACCAAAAATTTTAACTTAATTGCTCGGAAAGCATTTTAAAATAAAATATGAGCCGTTAAAAAGATAAATAAATAACTTTTAATATAACACACGATACCACTTTCTATTTAAGTGAAGATAAAGGCCACCCCTGTTTAGCGTATTTCATTAAAAATAATTATTAACGGCTTAGAGCGTTGTTTATTTTTTTGCATAAATAAAAAGAAAATCTTGATGGTAGATTTTAGTGGAGTACCATATATATTTTTGTTACAACGTCCATGTGTATTAGTAGTAAAACCCAATAAATTATACGACTTACCATTCAGCAGATAATTTGTGTAATAAACAAATAAGTTACACCTAACCAACTTTCCATTTTCAAATAAAACAATATATGGCTACTTACTTCCATAAAATTAAAGTTCTGTTGCATGTAAAACAAAGTAAGCCCACATATATTATTATGCCGGACAACAATATATTTCTACTACTGCATACCATATTCAGTAAAAAGGTGATAAGTGTCTTTAATACATTTTACGTGTATGACTTATTAAAATTTCTCTTTCATATCGACTAGTAAAAACCTTTAAGTACACCTACTTTATTCTACCTGAAAACGAGTTAAAATTTAGAAATGATTACTAAGCTAAAACCATAAATGATCTTAATGGTGTTAAGTTAAAAGATTATGCTAAAATTAAGCATACTATTAAATAAAATTGCTTGTCTTCTATATTTGTGACTAGGAAGAAAGTTTTGAAATACTTTGTTAATAGGTATTAATTAGTTACTTGTTGTGCAATATCTTGTGTTTTTTAGATTTCTTTGAAACTGAAGACAGCAGTTCAATTCTTGATGATTCTCAGAACAATAGTCTCAATGATGGAATCCATTTTTGATAGTGACTTTACAGATGTAGACCCCACATATCAACCCACATATCAGCAGAGGGATCACTCTCTCTAGGAAGTCTATACGAATTACAAACAGCTGACCTTGATAGCCTAAATGATGACAAAGAACCACCCACGAACAATTTAGTTTCAACCAAAATAGCTAGTTGGATATTAAATCTACTGCTTGACAAAGTATGAAAAGACGTACGTCCACTAAAACGTTGGAGAAAAGCTAACTCCAAAGAATGGGTAATAAATGTCGCAAAAAGGAGGCGTGCTAAGGGTTTGCCTTACGAGATAAAAAAAAAAGAATAGACCAGCAAAATTGCCAAAACCAGTTAATTGTTCAGAGTGCGTTTACAAAAATGTGCCAGGTATTTCAGCGAAGATTACAAACAAAAACTCTCTCGTGATTATTGGAAGTTAGAATATATATGCCAAAAAAATTTTCTTATTGCACGTATTAAAATTGAGCCACCAAAGAGAGTCGTTACAGTTTGTCGAAGTTTAAAAAAACCACCTGCATTTTCCAAAAAGTGTTACTTTTCTTTAAATGGTATTAAATAATAGATACGGATAAAAGAGGCAAGCATACACTGCCAAATAAAACAAGCAGTGGAACCCGAAAAATCGTGAAGGATCATATTGAGTCTTTTCCATGGGCCTACATTATATTCGCCAAAGTTCAAAGGTAGGTATTTGGACAAAAATTTAAGTATAACAAAAATTTACCAAATTTATATAAATAAATGACTGTGTACAGAAGAAACTGGAAGCGAAATTACATATCGAAGAATATTTTCTAACGGCTATAGTTTAAGCTTTTTTGTTCCTAAAAAAGATCAATGTTTAGTTTGTAATAAATATGATAGGTGATATTGTAATTCAACTGACAAATCGGATTTAGAAGACAGTTATAGAGAACATCAGAAAAGAAAAGAAGTATGTAATCTTGAAAAACAAAATAATAAGAAAAAATCTAATGAACAACGGGATTTTGTTTCAATTACTTTCTATCTACAGGCCGTACTACAGATTCCAAGCAGATTGACTGGACAACTATATTATTCTCAAAAATTATGCGTCTACAATTTGTGTATATGGAGACTGACAACGGGAACTGAACGAGTTAAGTTCTGTGTGTGAAGTGCCGAAATTTTGTCAATATTTTCGGATATAAACAATACTGTTTATGTATATGTCTAAAATTTGAACCATATAGTTGATGGAACACAGTGAATCGTGAAATGATGTTATAACTGACTCAAAGTGAGTTGTACATTAGTTAATTTACTTTATATTATCTTGAAAACATAACCAACAAAGACACTAGTTCTGTCAATTGTAATAAATATTGTTCTGTGATACTAGCATATTAGAATAGTCGCTAACTTCCTGGTTCGTATAGGCAACCAGTTTTACGGCATGCCGTATTTAAAGTTGCCTATAGCAAACACAACCCACAAATATTAGCGACCAAGCTATTATCGCTTCTGACTACAGGGGCGAGATGAAATCTAATATAAGTTCCCCAACGGCAAATAACAGTAATACAACTGAAAGTAATAGCCCTCCAGTTTCATATGTTGCTGCTGCCAGATCTATACCTAAAACTACGTACCCAACAAAAGAGCAAGCTATAGTGTTCCATATAACTGATAACAATCTTAAATTATTTGACTACGTCAAATCAATTGGAAATATTATTGGGCCGAAAAACATCAGCTTCGCTTCCAGAATCTCGAACAACCGATTGTGCATTTACCTAAATAATATAGAATGTGTGGACCTATTACTCACAAATAATTCTGTTGTTCGCGTAGGAGACGTAGACCATAATATTAGAAGACTAGTTATACCAGCTAAACGTCTAGTTTTATCAAATACATGTCCATCTATTCCACATGAGCTTATCGAGTCAGCACTCAAAGATTATGGCCTAGAGATTGCTTCACCCATCTCGTTCCCAAGGGCAGGAATTCCAGACGACGAATATAACCATATTCTTTCCTTCCGTAGACAAGTCTATATAGTTCCACCGAATGATAACTACGAGATCCAAACCTCATTGGTCATTTTATTTGAAGGTAATGCACATCGCATATTTTTGTCCACCGATAAAATGCTCTGTTTTCTATGCAAACAATCTGGACATGTAGCTAACAATTGCCCAAACACAAATGTCCCTTCAGTTTCTACAGAGAATCCATCAACAACTGAAGAAATACCATCCTCACCTGTCCCTCGAATGAAGAGAGCCTTTTCGAATTCAACACATTCCAACGTAATCAACGTGTCAGAAACACAAAAAGAAATTTCACCTGCAATGCCACCTTCTTATCAAGATACAAACAGAACACCAATGAAACAAGCTAGGAAGAAGTTAAAAAAAGATTCGTCTGATAGTTCCAAAATCACGGATGCCTCAAAAGAAGCAATAAAAGACTGTTTTAGTAAGTCGTCACAGTCTCTTTTCACCTCTGTAGACAATTTCATAAGTTTTCTTGAAAATAGTTACGGTAGTAGCAATCTATTATCTGAAGCCCAACAGTTTACACATGACATCAAATCATTACTCTCTGACATGTATAATGTTTATCCTTTTCTAACAGATAGGTCACTAAAATACAGATTTACACGAATATCAAAAAAACTTAAACAAGATTTTCAGTCTGACACAGCAGACACAGTGAGCATAAATTCCATATCATCACTGGAACCTCCGGATGAGGAATATCTCTCAGATACCTCCCAACACCCAAAAATCCTCTTTGTAATAAATTTCAATCTAATTCAATGGAATTGTGATGGGTTTTACCCTAGAATTAAACACCTTCAAAAGTTAATCGTTGATACTACTGCCGACATAGTATGTTTACAAGAAACAAATTTCAAATCTGACCACAAAAGACTTCTAAATGGTTTTGTAGGATATCATTTCTTGAGAACTGACTATCTTAGAGCTAGCGGTGGAACATCCATATTCATATCCAATGATCTCTACTTCACACATCTTCCCATTTGCACAAACCTAGAAGCTATCGCCATTAACATTTGGTGTCCAAACAAAATTTCAGTTTGTAGTATTTATATTCCTCCAAATTATAGTTTATCCGAAGCTGATTTAGTGGACCTCATATACCAACTTCCTTCACCTTTCCTTCTTGTTGGAGATTTCAATGCCCACAATACATTGTGGGGTTCTGAAAAAACCTTCGGCCGAAGAAAGACTGTCGAAAATGTATTAAATATTACCGATACTTGTATGATGAATAATCATTCTAAAACTCATTTTAATATTGCTACTGGTACATTTTCCTCAATAGATTTAAGTTTGTGCCACCCAAAAATATATCCTAACCTCACATGGAAACCAGCTGACTATCTTTATGACAGTAATCATTATCCTATTTTAATATCTGAAATATCTGCAAAACATTTCGACCCCTTTAAAAAATGGAACATTTCTAATGCCAATTGGGATGGCTTTCGATTATATACTGAAAGCAAATTAAATCAGCTGCAGTTATCAGAAGATGCAAATGAAAATATTGGCGCTTTCAATAACTGTATAATCTCCGCTGCTAAAGCAAATATCGGACAAATAGCAATTTTTCGTCTCGTAAAACAACACCTTGGTGGAATGAAAGATGCTCTCTGGCTTTACAACAAAGTAAGGCAGCATTAAACAAATACCACAGAGACAGTACTAAAGAAAATTTAATTACCTTAAAAAATCTGAGAGCCAAATCTAAGTATATAATTAAACAAAGCAAAAAAGACTTTTGTAAAAAACACGTCTCATTCATAAATACTTATACTCCTTCTAGCAAAATTTGGAAAAAAATTAAACACATGACAGGAAAGAAAACGTATTCAAAAATTTCTGCCATACTTACTCAAAACAGCACAGTCACTTGTAGTCAACAAATTGTTAACATTTTGGGTGAAACTTTTCATAAGAAAGCAACTAATAGACTTACTTCAAATTGGCAGCTTCCCATGTCTACTAATCTAAACTCCAGTTTATCTGATAGAAGAAAATCCCATCAAATTTTTCTAAATATGCCGTTTACATTACAAGAATTATCAGACACATTGTTCTGTTGCAAAAATTCAGCTGCAGGTCCAGATAACATTCCTTTTATCTTTATTAAAAATCTTTCAAGGCCTAGCCTAGCTAAACTGCTGGAAATTTACAATTTAATATGGACCAAAAAATCATTTCCAAATTTGTGGCAAATATCCATAATAATTCCTGTTAAAAAACAAGGCAAACCTTCAACTGATCTAAATTCCTACAGACCAATTTCTCTTACATGTACAATGTGCAAACTTATGGAGAAAATGATCAATAAAAGACTCCTGTGGTTTCTAGAAAAATATAAAATAATAAATTTGGCACAATCAGGTTTTAGATCACACCGAAGTACAGCAGACAATCTAGCAATCCTCCAAACATCAATCATTAACGTCTTTTAATGCAAACAAGACCTAATAGCTGTTTCGTTTGATATCGAAAAAGCATTCGATACTCTGTATACCCCTCTTGTTATAGCTAAACTCGAGGAGTACGGTATATCTGGAAATATATCTTCATTTATTAATCAATTTCTAACAAATAGAACCTTTAACGTAAGAGAAAATGGCAAAATCTCTAGGACTTTCAAACAAACTGATGGCGTTCCCCAAGGGTCGGTATTGAGTCCTACACTCCTTATTCTTGTTTTAAGCGATATATGTAATAAAATTGAGCTTCCGGTCAAGTTTGCACTCTACGCAGATGATTTAATAATTTTCTGCCGAGGCAAAGAAACTGTTGCCACTTGCAAACTACTTCAGAATGCTACTGACCAATTGCTTGAATGGACTTCAGTAAGTGAATTTAACTTTTCTGTTGAAAAGATAAAAATCATTAAGTTTTCTCGCAGGACAGCCAGTACTATAATTCCTAAAATTACCATTAATGGTACTTGTCCACCTACAGTAAAGAGTATGCGGATTTTAGGACTCACATTCGTCAGTAAACTTAATTGGAAATGCCATTTAAAAGATCTCAAAACTAAGTGCATGACAAATCTTAACTTATTAAAAACTCTGTCTAATCATCATTGGGGTGCGGACGAAGACTCCTTGCTTCAGATATATAGATGTCTTATTCATTCTAAAATAGACTACTGCAGTTTCATTTATATGTCAGCTAGCCCATCAGATTTAAAACTTCTTAATTCTGTACACAACACTGCACTCCGAATATGCCTTGGAGCCTTTAGGTCGAGCCCTGCAAAGAGTTTATACAGAGAAGCTAATGAACTTCCCCTCTGGCTACGTCGCCGGCAACTCCTTTTAAAATATTCGTCTCGAATCTCAGCTAATACCGAAATCCCAGCTTATAAATTATTAAGTAATGAACTTTTAAACTCTCATTCTCCTATTAAACTTCAGTATATGCCACAGTATCTCTCACCACATCTGAATAATATCGATCTTTCAGTCACAACTCCAATATTAATATCACCTAAACCTCCCTGGAATAAATCGATAGCAGATTTTAATCTCTCGTTAACTAATTATGATAAGCATCAGAAAAATCCTTAATTTCTAAGGCAAACCTTTAAAGAATTAATTGCTAACAACAGATTTGACCGAATTTTATACACAGATGCTTCTAAGAGTCCTACAGCTGTTGGATGTGCTGTAACTTCAAACACCGATTTAATCACATCTTGTAATCTTCCGCTCTTCTGCTGCATACATACTGCTGAATTATTCTCTATTCTCCAAGCTACAAACTTATTATCTCCAAAATATAAAAAAGTAGCAATATGTACAGACTCTTTAGCGTCTATCTATTCTCTCAAAAGTATGTACACGGTACATCCTTTGGTTCAAACTATTCAAAACTCTTTCGATAGTTTAATCTCAATAGGAGTATCCATAACCATGATCTGGATTCCGTCTCATGTAGGAAACCCAGGTAACGAACTAGCCGACCTCTTTGCAAAACAAGCCTCGTCTTCTAATATGGAGACTGAAAACATACAACTTCATACAGATTTACAGTCGCATTTTAAAAATATCATCCAAATGTCTTGGCAAGATCACTGGAATAAAATCCCTTCCAAGCTTCGTGACATCCATCCCAGCGTTAAAAAGCTTGAGTTTTCTTCCATGACACTAAAAAACAAAATCTTAATTCGCCAACTTAGAATCGGCCATACAAGACTAAATCATAAACATTTAATGACTTCCCAAGATCCACCTACATGCACACACTGTGGTAATATTCTATCTGTTAAACATATTCTCGTAGACTGTCCCCACTTTAACAACGAAAGAAAAAATAATCTTTTGGGTCAAAACCTACAAAATATTCTCAGTTCGCCAGATCAATTCCAAAACCTTATTAATTTCCTCTATGAAACCAAGCTTTACCAGGATATTTAGAAGAAGAAACGTAGTTTAGAATTTGATAATTAATAATTGTACTAATATTTAATGTATTTCTTTATTAATTGTAATGTTACTGTATATTCTTGTAATGTAATATAATAGAATTGTACCTGTGTCAGTGTCGAGCTGTCGAGACACGTAAAGCTAAATAAAAAAAAAAAATTGTGTATATGAAGCCGCATTACCAAATGCAGCTTGCTGTTTTGCCTGGTCAGAAATTAACGGTAGACGAGGAAGTTCTGAAATAGGATGATTATACTTCACTACTTTCCAAAATGTGTTCCAGTATGTAAGTGAAATAAGTTTATTTTCTGATACCTGCTGAGGACAGAATCGTAATCAGCATATTGCAGCCTTTCTATTATGGGATGTTCAAAACATAGACCATTTAAATATTATTATGAGTCTGGACATTCCTATATGGAAGTTGACTCTATGCATAGTAGTATCGAAACCACTAAAAAACACAGATCTATCTATAGGATGCCATATTACTGGTCTATTTTTTAAAATGCAAAAGGAACTAAAAATATCAAGGTTGATGATAAAAAAGTATGTATAGAACCATACAAATGTAAATAATTTAAATACTACGACATTTATGATTTAAAAAATTTGTCACACACTTTAATTAAAAACCGGTCAAAAGACCAAAAGGGTGAAAAAATAATGTGGTTGAAGATAAAAAGAATGAGATTCGTGAAAGGAGAGACAAACAGAATCTATTTTAATTATGACATGTCAACAAGCTTCAATTATTTCTTTACTGATACTGCACGGCAGTCAACAAGAAAAAAGCACGCCAAGTTATCAACTAATACAAGCAATCTTGAAGAACTTAAGTAACTTTATGATGCACATTTGCCAATTATTAGCATAGCAAAAAAGAGAGATTTGGTACAGCTATGTGATAAGGGCATAACGTTGTTTAATCTTTAGTGTAAGGAATAGACGTGTGTAAATTCTGCTCCATAATAATTTCAATTTTTGGTTATTGTGAGTCGATAATTTTGCGTGCAGTGTGTAATAGAAGAATAAAAGTGTTAATGGTAATTATAGCAAAGACATTGGAAGAGAGGTAAGTGCATAACCTCGATAAATTTAGGAAGGCGAAGGAAATTTTATTTACTCTCAACATAAAAAAACTAAAAACAAAACCGGCCCAGGTAATTAACGCTATATCAGTTTTAAAAGCTAGAGGTGGGCGTTGCCACATCAAACCGTTCCAAAGTAACTGACAATTATTTTAATTGAAAATTAATTTATTCAGGAAGAAAACGTGAAAATAAATTACTACAAGCTACTGCTTGAGAGAACCATCTTCCTTCGACGCGTTGAGTGGGGAGGTTGGCTCTATCGCGAGTAGTAGCAGTAGAAATATGGATTCAGATGATACTACATCCGATGACAATCATAAAAGAAATAGAGAAGAAGAGGAACTGTTATTTGGTCCCTGTAAAAAAGTACAAAGAAGTCCAGTTAAAAGTCACAAAGATGATAACAAAATAGATCAAATACTAAATATGATAAAAAATTTAACAATAGAGTTACAAGAATTAAAAACTGATATAAAAGAAGTAAAAACGTAACAAAAACAATACAGAGAAAAAATGAGGGAACTCACAACTTAACTAGCAGAACTAAAACAAGAGAATAGTGAAATCTAAAAAGAAAATGAATAAATCAAAAAGGATCTGAATGAGACAAAAGGACGCCTTGAAAGGCTGGATAGAATAAGAAAAGAAAATAATGTGATAATACAGGGAATGACAATAGAAACTGGAGATAGAAGAATACTAAAAGAAGTAATAGGAAATTTTATGACAAAAGAGCTAAATATTACCGTAAATATAGAAGAAGCAGTGAAACTAGGAGATAAAACATGTTTAGTCAGACTACCAAACAAAGAAGAAATAACAAAAATTATGGAAAACAAAAGTAAACTTAAAGAAGTGAAACAAGAAAAAATATATATAAACAATGATCTAACGACAGAGAAATTACAAATACAGAAGGAAATACGAAGAATAGCAAAAGATGAAATAAAGAAAGGTAAACGTGTCCAAATTAAAGCCAACAAACTTATAATAGATGGTCTAGAAAGGAGATGGAATAGAAACACCAACCAGCTGGAGGACCATCATGGAGGTGGTTCAAAAAACTAGCAAGGGATGAGACGATGCATTATTCGTTAACGGACGAGGCAAAGAAACAGAAAATGACTGCAGATAAACCCGGGTACAACAAAAGTGAAATAAAGAAAGATAGACAAGAAAACAAAAATAAAAGACGAAGACAACAGAACAAAAAAAATAAAGAGTTGAAAATAAGCACATGGAACATAAGAACTATGCTAGCTCCAGGAAAAATGCTAGAAATGGGAAAAGAACTCAAAAAGTATAAAATAGATATTGCAGCACTGCAAGAATTACGCTCGGAGGGACAGGGACAGATTGATAAACAAGATGAAAAAGACAGTCAAGATTTCATTTCACGTACAAATCGTCTATGTATCTGTTTATACGTATTTCGCTTTAATAAAGCTCATCAGAACAGTTATTCATAGGCGTTCCCAACGTGAAAAATAAATCTTTTCTGTCTTTAAGAAGCAACAATAAAATGGCTTCGAAACGGACGCAATAGCGACATCTGATATTAAATCCGTAAAATAGTTTCGAAACACAATTCAGATAACTGCCTTAATCTGAGCCTTCTAAAAATTGCAAGGCATAGCCAGACGTTGATAAAGATGTTAATAGAGACATGGGGAATCTAAAATTTGCATTCCACGACATGTCTCCTCAACTAAGCAGAAATCGTTAGCGAATTGGTTTCTTGTACTCATACAGAGTAGATTCGAATAAAATGAAAAATACAGTCGATTTCTGCTTAGTTAAGGAGACATATCGTGGAATGCAAATTTTAGATACCCCATGTCTCTATTAACATCTTTATCAACGTCTGGCTATGCCTTGTAATTTTTAGAAGGCTCAGATTAAGGCAGTTATTTGAATTGTGTTTCAAAATTATTTTATGGATTTAATATCAGATGTCGCTATTGCGTCCGTTTCGAAGCCATTTTATTGTTGTTTCTTAAAGACAGAAAAGATTTATTTTTCACGTTGAGAACACCTATGAATATCTGTTCTGATGAGCTTTATTAAAGCGAAATACGTATAAACAGATACATAGACGATTTGTACGTGAAATGAAATCTTGACTGTCTTTTTCATTTTATTTGGAACTACTCTGTATGAGTACAAGAAACCAATTCGCTAACGATTTCTGCTTAGTTGAGGAGACATGTCGTGGAATGCAAATTTTAGATTCCCGATGTCTCTATTAACATCTTTATCAACGTCTGGCTATGCCTTGCAATTTTTAGAAGGCTCAGATTGAGGTAGTTATCTGAATTGTGTTTCGAAACTATTTTACGGATTTGATAAACTAGACTTTACAATGTTATATTCAGGAGAAAAGAAGAAAGGGCAAAAAGGCGTGGGATATATCAGTCTTGAATTTATACGCCCCCACAGAAACTAGCAATGCAGACGAAAAAGAAATCTTTTATGATAGGGTCGAAGAGGAGATAGAAAAAATACCCAAAGAAGATGTCATATTTGTACTAGGAGACCTCAACGCCCAGATTGGAAAAGAGGACTTTTTACAACAAATTGCAGGAAAGCATACAATACACGAAAACACGAATGACAATGGGCAAAGACTATGTAACCTAGCAACAAGAACAAATTTGTTAATAAGCTTAACAAAATTTGAACACCCTAAAATACATAAGGTAACATGGAGGTCACCAGATCAGAAAACATATAGTCAAATTGATCACATAATGATTAATAAACGAAAACAATCGTCAATAAAAGATGTAAGAACGTTCAGACGTGCGTGTGCAGATTCAGACCACTCCATGGTCACAGCCACTATAAGGCAAAAAGTTAAAATTGAAAAAAAAAACCAACATAAAAAGTGGAATGTCAATAAAATGAGTAATGAAGAAGTAAGAAAAAAATATGAAGAGGCAGTAACAGTTTAAATAAAAGAGAAATATAAAGCAGAAGATATAAACACAGAATGGGAGACAATCAAAAAATCAATAGAAGAAGGTGCAAATATGCAGATAGGTAAAAGTCAGGCTAAAACAAAAAACGGATGGTATAACCAAGAATGTAGAGAAATAACAGGAAAAAAAGTGCAAGCCAAAAATAAATGGCTAAGAACAGATAAAGAGGAAGACAGAGAAGAATATGAAAAATTAAGAAGGAATGCTAAGAAAGTGATAAGGCAAAATAAAAGAAGATGGGTAGACAAAAAAATGCAGGAAATAGAGCAGAAAAGAACAAACAGAAATACGAAAAGTTTTTACAAAAATATTAAAGAACAAAACAAAAAATACAAGGGCAAAACAAACGGAATAAAAAATACAGAGGGAATAGTGATAATTGAGGACCAAGAATACAAGCAAGTATGGAGAGTTCACTCACTAGTTCACTCACTAGTAGTGAACTAGTGAGTGAACTAGAAGTGACTAGTGAGTGTAGTAGTGTCTGGGGGCTCGGGAGACTGAGACCTCGGAAGCCCTGAAGAAGACATCAGAGAGGATGTCGAAAGCTCGGCAAAATGGATATCGACGCGGTTCAACCCGGAAGACTGGTGAGTTTAATATTAATTTTTATAATAATATTAATCTTAGCTCTAAGTTTAATTGTACTAACCGCGGAAATTTTTCCGAACATTATATATATATATATATATATATATATATATATATATATATATATATATATATATATATATATATATATATATATATATATTGTGACGATTGGGATTTATAGAAAATAATTTATAAGTTATATACTACATAATATTAGATATAAAAAGTATTTGATTATTTTAAGAAGTTATATACTAGAGAATTTAATAAAAATATATTTATGTGAGGGTATTTTTAATAAATTAGCATATAATAAGTGTAAAAAGTTGTATTTTAATGTTGTAAATATATTTAAGTGAGCCATGTGACTAGGCAACCAACTATACAAACTCTGTCTCCAAGTGACATTTTAGGAAATTTTTAGGAATATAAAGTGGGGTTATAATAATATATTGTTTGAAATGTGTATTTTATTAAATTAGAGTGTTAGTTACTGATTTAAATGTTTATTCTGATCTGAAAAGCCTAAATGTCAACAAAATTATCAATGGAACAGATATTTTTTTCGAGAACATCCATATCGAAGAAATAGAACGGGATGGAACATGATCTCTTACCAGATGATTCTGGAATATCCAAAAAGATATAAATACCCGTGATTTGGATTCAAGATGGCAGTTTTTAGTCAGAAGTCAGGCCAGTTCATTATGAAAGTTAGTAGACACATTTAGTTAGTGTAGTAAATTGTTCAGAATTTTCAAGAAGTCAGTCAGAAAAGTTTAGTAAGAAATATGAAAGTTAGTTGGAGTCAGTGAATCAAGTACAAATAGTCCAATTGTTTAATATAATTAAAAAAGGTATATTGGAAGAAATTAAATTATGTTATGGTTGGAGATTAGTATAAATCAACTTATAATAATTGGATATTGGTATATTGAAAAGAAGAATAAATATAAATGCTATTTGCTGGTTTGCTTGGTGGTATATAAATGCTGGTGAAGAAAAATATATCTTAAATTGGTAGAAGCTGATAATTAAAAAAAGAAATTTCACAAAAACAAGGATAACCGAAGTACGAAGACATTCAGTGGTGATTAGAATATATATAGTGGAAAACAGTTCATTTAGGCATTCAGTGACAGAAAGGTACAAAATTTTGTTAATATAATTTAGTTAGTGTTATAACAATTTCAATTTTGAAGATAGTTTGTTTAAATTTAACATTGTCTATAGAATTTAATTAGTTTTATAAGAACATCAATTTAAAGATAGTTTATTTTAAATTTACATTGGCTAGGTTAGATATATATGTGTGTTTCATAATAGTTATAATAAAGATAATTTAAAAAAGTACTTACAAGCTAATTCTTTGAGAACCGCGATAAAAACCCTATATTATTAAAATACTCATTGCTCATCATTCAAACAAAAAACACATCATAACAATTTGGCACCCAACGCGGTGGCTCTCTATTTAAAAGAATTAGTTTGGGAAGATAAGTGCTCTCATATAATTAAATTAATTATCAGTAGAAAGAAAAAGTATAGATTTTAACGTTAATTATATTTGAACAAGTAAAGTCTCAAAATGTCTCAAGGAAAGAAAGGTACAAGAAGCAAAAAGAATGAAGAAGATGTGGAAGTAGAAACACAACCTATACAAGAGGAGAGTTTAGTTCAAGTTCCACAAGATACTGCAGAAATGAATCCAGAAAGAGAGGAAAATGTCAATATGGCAGCTTTGATGTCATTAATGATGCAGATGAACAAGACAATAGAAGAGAATTCAAAAGAAGTCAAAGAAGACATGAAAAAAATGGAACAGAAAATGGAACAGAATACGAAGAAAATGGAAGAGAATACGAAAAAAATGGAAGAGAACACGAAAAAAATGGAAGAGAATTATAGAAAATTAGAAAAGAAAATAGAAGATAATAATAATAAAATTGTAAAGCAAATAGAAAAACAAATGGATAAAAAACTTGAAGCTGCAGAAAAAAAGTAGCAAATGAAATAAAAATTATACGGAATGACTACAAGAAAAGGATAGAAAATGAGAGGACAGAAGTAAAGAGGATTATTCAAGATAATAAGATAGATATAGAACAGAAAATAGAGTTACAGAAATGTAACTTAGAAGTAAAAATTAACGAAGACAGGAGAAACACAGAAGAAAAATTAGACGATATACAACAAAATATCCAAATAAATAGTAATCAAATAAGAAATGTGGAACAGAGAATAGATGATATTTCACAAATGAGAGACATGGGGAGACCTTACTTAAATTTAACAAATGAGACTGGGATTAAATTCTCTGGTAATATAAAAAATTTGCATCCTAGAGTATACATAAATAGTTTAAAACATAAATTAAGATTGGTGAATAATATTAATGATATTAAAGATTATATTAGAATGACATTAAATGACAATGCAGCAACTTGGTTTGCTAGTATTGAAAATGATTTAGATAATTTTCAAACATTTGAAAATAAATTTTTAAATTATTATTGGGGTGAATTAGAGCAAGCCAAGTTTAGAGAAATTCTATATTTTGGAAAGTATAATCAAAATTTAAAATCAAATATGGTAGATTATGCATTGAAATTGATAAAAGTTGCAAAATATTTAGAACCACCACTTAGAGAGGATGAAACAGTCTTAAATGTATCTAGACATTTTGATGCTGATGTTGTGCAAACAGTAACTGTACAAAATATTCAAACAATAGATAGTTTTATTAATTTTATTCAAAGAATACAAAGAGGCAATATGACAAGTTATAATAACAACAGAAAAAACAATAATAACTTTCAATATAATAAAAATGATAATCAACAATATAGACAATCATATAACAATAACACTAGGTATGGTGATAATTTACAAAATTTTAATAATAATAACAGTAATCAAAATAGACAGAATTTTAATAACAATACTAGTTATAATAGACAACATTTTAATAACAGTACTAATAATAATAGACAAGATTTTAACAATAGAAGAAATGCAGAGCGACCTAACTATAACAGACAGGTAAATTGTGTTCGAAGGAATAGAAGCTGCGAAGACAGGGAACGAAATAGTACAAGGCAAGAAAATGTGAGTAGAAGTCATAGTAGGGAAAGACATAGGACATCAGATCCAAGTGGTCAGATACAATCTGACAATTCTAATAATCAAAATTTTGTGCAGTAAACTTTCTGAATTACAAGTTAGGCCATTGCTATTATGAAAAACCTTCTGAATTTATTTCTTTGGATGAAGAGAAAATTATTGAATCTATTAATTTAATTTATATAAATGCTTTGGCCAAAAATAAAATGATTAAAATTATGATAGATACTGGTTCAGAAAGTACATTAGTCTCGGAGAATTTTATTTTTAATACATTAAAACTATCAGATATAATAAAGATTCCAAAAATTAAAATTATTGGTGCAAATAATAAGAAGTTGGGTGAAATTGATAAACTAGCCAATTTTAAAATTAATATTCTTAATAAAGAAATTAATATGCAAGGATTTATTGTCAAGGATTTATGTGTTGATATATTAATGGGAAATGATGAATTGGAAAAGAAGAAAGTAAAGATAGATTTTGAAGAAAAAATGGTAACTTTGGAAGGGCAAATGATTAAATTTATGCAGAAAGATGAGGTAGAAGAAGGAATAAGAGTTGATAGGATATTATTAAAAGAAAATAATGATGTTTATGAAGAAGAAATGTATTTTGATGATAGGGAAATGTCCCAAAAGAATGTAAAGAATAATTATTGTAGTGAATATTTAAGGAATGGAAATTTTAAGCAGATGGATGCCTACGAGGCGGAGTGCGTAAAATTGGAAGCAAGGAATAATGAGTACATAATGAAGAATAATTTTATTTGTAAAGAAGAAGATATGATAAAAGTTTTAAATTGCCCTGAAGAATATAAATCAATAGTCATTTCCATATTGCAGCAACACAAGGGACTTGTCAATAAAGAAAATATAATTGAAAAAAATTATATCCATAGTATAAAAGTTAAAGAAGAAAAAGATTTTAAAACAAAATCATACCCAATACCATATAAATACAGAGAAGAAGTAAACAAAACAATTAATAATATGTTAGAAGATGGGATCATTGAGAAGGCAGACACACGTTTTATTAACCCCATAGTAGTAGTACGAAATAGATCAGGTGAAATCAGGTTATGTTTGGATGCAAGGAATATTAACAAGATTACTGAAAAGCAATTTGAAGAACCAATGAGTATAGATGGAATATTAGGAAGAATTACAGGAATGTCATTTTTCACTAAAATCGATTTACAGCATAGTTTTTGGTTAATACCTCTAGAAAGAAAAAGTAGACAGTATACAGGATTTCAGATAGATGGAGTAGTATATCAATTCAAAGTAGTACCATTTGGACTTCAATCATTTTGCAGTGCTCTATGTAGATGTCTTCATGATATTTTGGATCAATATGAACATTTTGTAATTCACTACATTGATGATATATTAATTTTTTCTAAAACTGCTGAAGATCATGAGAAACACCTAAAAATTATAATAAATAGATTAGACAAAGTTGGACTAAAAATAAATCAAGAAAAATGTACAATTTTTCAAAAAGTAATGATATATCTAGGTTATAAACTTAACACTAACAGCTTACTGATATATCCATTTTATTCAATAGACTTGATTTCTTAAATAGATGGTAGATTTCATTATTTTGAATCAATTTGACATCATATTTATTGTCTGATACATATGGAAATTATTTTGTACCCTAAAAATCATAATTTGGGGTTAGATACAAAATTGATTCTATAAATAAATGTCTTTCTAATATAATAAAGTGGAAAAACTTACCAATTTATATTGATGAAAGTTATTTTGAATGCAAACAATTCCTAGATTCTGTCTATAAATAAACAGAACACAATATAGATTATATTTTTAATTAAGGTTATATTTTATTCTCTTATAAAATCCATTCTCCATTTGACATGACAGTTTGACCATAGAATAGCCGAACTGTGCAGCGTTGTTCTCTGCTTTGACATAGACAGCGAACAGGGATGTATTTAACACATTTTAAATAAAAAAAAAATTTTGATTTATTAAATTTAATAAGGTATGAGAAAATTAATGTTTAAAAAAATAATAAGTCAATTATTTATTTTAAATATTAATTTGGGGTATTGTGACGATTGGGGTTTATAGAAAATAATTTATAAGTTATATACTACATAATATTAGATATAAAAAGTATTTGATTATTTTAAGAAGTTATATACTAGAGAATTTAATAAAAATATATTTATGTGAGGGTATTTTTAATAAATTAGCATATAATAAGTGTAAAAAGTTGTATTTTAATGTTGTAAATATATTTAAGTGAGCCATGTGACTAGGCAACCAACTATACAAACTCTGTCTCCAAGTGACATTTTAGGAAATTTTTAGGAATATAAAGTGGGGTTATAATAATATATTGTTTGAAATGTGTATTTTATTAAATTAGAGTGTTAGTTACTGATTTAAATGTTTATTCTGATCTGAAAAGCCTAAATGTCAACAAAATTATCAATGGAACATTAACGAATTCTCCAGAGTGCAGAGTGTGACCATTGTTTACGGTCGAACATTCTGGAATAATGATTATGTCGGTGGATGGAACAGATATTTTTTTCGAGAACATCCATATCGAAGAAATAGAACGGGATGGAACATGATCTCTTACCAGATGATTCTGGAATATCCAAAAAGATATAAATACCCGTGATTTGGATTCAAGATGGCAGTTTTTAGTCAGAAGTCAGGCCAGTTCATTAGGAAAGTTAGTAGACACATTTAGTTAGTGTAGTAAATTGTTCAGAATTTTCAAGAAGTCAGTCAGAAAAGTTTAGTAAGAAATATGAAAGTTAGTTGGAGTCAGTGAATCAAGTACAAATAGTCCAATTGTTTAATATAATTAAAAAAGGTATATTGGAAGAAATTAAATTATGTTATGGTTGGAGATTAGTATAAATCAACTTATAATAATTGGATATTGGTATATTGAAAAGAAGAATAAATATAAATGCTATTTGCTGGTTTGCTTGGTGGTATATAAATGCTGGTGAAGAAAAATATATCTTAAATTGGTAGAAGCTGATAATTGAAAAAAGAAATTTCACAAAAACAAGGATAACCGAAGTACGAAGACATTCAGTGGTGATTAGAATATATATAGTGGAAAACAGTTCATTTAGGCATTCAGTGAAAGAAAGGTACAAAATTTTGTTAATATAATTTAGTTAGTGTTATAACAATTTCAATTTTGAAGATAGTTTTTTTAAATTTAACATTGTCTATAGAATTTAATTAGTTTTATAAGAACATCAATTTAAAGATAGTTTATTTTAAATTTACATTGGCTAGGTTAGATATATATGTGTGTTTCATAATAGTTATAATAAAGATAATTTAAAAAAGTACTTACAAGCTAATTCTTTGAGAACCGCGATAAAAACCCTATATTATTAAAATACTCATTGCTCATCATTCAAACAAAAAACACATCATAACAATATATATATATATATATATATATATATATATATATATATATATATATATATATATATATATATATATATACATATATATATATATATATATATATATATATATATATATATATATATATATATATATATATTATTGTGATATTTAAAGTCTTGGTGCGCCAAGCAATAATTAGCTAATTAATTTTTTTGACTAATTAAAATTATTTAAATAGTTTTTTATTGATTAGCGATATCTCCGAGCCAGAATCAATCACAATTTTAATCGCTTTATGTTTTATAAATGCATCTAAAAATATTAGATTAGAATTAGAAATTTGTCTTTCGTTTCCTATTGCTACATGATTATGTATATTGCCTGTCTTTATACGGGATTGGATATATTTTCGTTTTACATTTTTCCAAGTATTTTCCCTTTAAAGAAAGTTCATAATTTTTAGCCACTCGGTTTACTTCATTAATAAGATCTCCATGGTTTCCTAAAATCTTCTCTATTTTCTTTCCCCTGTTTTCTCCGCAATTTATTTTTCTTTCATCCTCCTTTTGTTCACATGTGTTCACTGTCCATAATACTTCTTCACAAAATTCTGGATTCTCGTCCATCAGTGCCATTTTTTTTTCTGTTTTCTTTTTATCCTCTAATTCCCTTTGGTATTCCGAGCACCATGTTTCTATTCATTTCATTTCTCTGATGATACTTTCTTTTTCTTCCTGCTTCCATTCTGTTTTATCGTCGGTTGCCAACAATTCTTCTGTACCTTCTATTTCCTGTTTTTCTCTGGTCTCCATCTTATTTTCCTGCTTTCTTTTCGAACTCTTCTTCTTTTTCTTCCTTCTCTTTTTCTCTTCTGTTAGATCTTGTTCTTGTACTTTCGGTTTATCCTCTACAGTCATATCGATTTCTTTGCGTTTTTCCTGTGCATTGATCCTTCCAGAATTTGTTTTCCTATCTGTTTGCTTTTCTTCTCCTGTGTTGTCTGGTTCTGCTCTGATTTCCAGTTTATTTTCCGAAAAATTTATGGTGATATCTTTTTTCCTCAATTCATCAATTCCCGCTATCATATCATGATTTAAATCTTCAATCACCACACATTTCATAATATGGAATTTGTTTCCCACTCTTATCTGTACTCCCAAACCTTCGTTTACTGTCGTCAAATTTTTATTGTTTGCACCGACTAAATCAACCCTAGGAATCTTATACACAAATCTGTCCAAATTTAATTCTTTTACTAGTTTTTTATTGATTAGCGATATCTCCGAGCCAGAATCAATCACAATTTTAATCGCTTTATGTTTTATAAATGCATCTAAAAATATTAGATTAGAATTAGAAATTTGTCTTTCGTTTCCTATTGCTACATGATTCATCTCCCTTCTATTTTGTTGTTGGAAGCTCTGGTTATTTCTATCGTCCCTTTGTTCGTTCGTATTCCTATTCGGAGGATTTTGTGCATCTCTATTCCTGTTGTGATTTTCATTTGTTCTATTTTGTGTATCATTCCGGTTATCGTAATTCTGTTGTCTATTGTAATTATTGTAATTTCTCGGCCTATATTCGTTTGTTGATCTGGGATGTCGGTTTCTCTGGTCATAATTTGATGAATACCTTCTTTCCGGTCCATTATATTGGTCATGTTGTCTTCTATTTCTCATTTCTTTTCTTTTCGCTTCTTTTAATTAAAGGAATTGGCACAAACTATCAATATCTTGATAGTTTCTCAAAATCACGTGATCCTCCAACGTTTCCTCAAAATGTCTGCTGATCATTTCTACCAGCTGTTCGGTAGAATATTTGTATTCTAGATATTTTGAATTGTTATATATCTGCAAAGCATATCTTTCTTCAGATATTCCCATTTTTTCGTGATATTTTCCATTCTGTAGCTCTTGGTTGATTTCTCTCTGTTTATTTTTCCCCCACAAATAGTTGAGAAATTTATTTTCAAAATCTGTCCAATTTTCAAACTCATCTTCCTTGCTTTCATACCATAACGCTGCTCCTTCTTTCAAATGGTTTCTAATTGTTTCTTTGCAATCGTCAAAATATCTAATATGTTGTAATTTGGTTTTCAAATTTTTGACAAACGGTACTGGGTGTGTTTTCCGAATATCCCCGCCAAATTGTATTTTCGCCTCGCTTGTTCCATGGATGATAACTTCTTTTCTCTCTACCCCTCTTAGTTCAATTTCTGCCATTTGTTTTTCATTTTGCTTTAATCTTCTTTCTACTTCCTTCCTGTCTTCTTGTAGCGCATTTTCAAATTTTATTTCTAATTCCTCCAAATTATCTTTAATTCTCATTTCTTGTTCTTTCATATTATTTTTAATTTCATTAATCTCTTCTATTTGTTGTATCAGTTCTTTCTTTATCCCCTCAACACATCCTTTAATTTCCTGTTCATAGTTTTCCAGACGCTGCTCTATATTGCTCATTGTTTGTTTTGTTTCCAGTTGATTTTTATCCATTTTATCCATTTTCTTTGATGTTTCATTTTGGTTTTTCTCTATTGTTTGTGTCTGTATTTGCATTAGTTGTAATATTTCCTCTATTCCTGATAATTCTTTTTTCTCCTCAATTATTGTAACATTTCCTTCATTATCCGATCCTTCTTCAACAATTGTTTCCTCTTCTCTGTTATCCTCCTTCCTTTCTTGCATTTTGCTTTGACTCCTTGTGGTCGACATGATGTTTCTTTTCGTTACTGTTTTTGTCCCCGCCAAATGTGAAATTTTACAACACTTTATATGTTTCAGAACACGACAATATTTCTCCCAAATGTATTCCATTTATCGACAAATATCAAATATGCAATCAGTAAAATTCAAATAATTCAAAATAAATATCAAATGTACGATTGGTAAAGAAAATAAAATCAAATAATTCAATAGCAGTAAATATCCACTAACTACGATCAATCAATAAATCAAATTTATATTCCCTGGAAAAATTGTCAAAATACTTTCAAATTCAAATTCCCTCAATGTTATATGTTTTTATCTCTGGATCACCTGTACTTATTCCAGATCTCTTTCCCTTCCTTCAAATGTAAAGCTGCGATAATTTCAAGCCCCACGTTTTGGAAGCCAGTTATTGTGATATTTAAAGTCTTGGTGCGCCAAGCAATAATTAGCTAATTAATTTTTTTGACTAATTAAAATTATTTCAATGATATGATTATGACTCTATCACAATTTTTAATTCTTTTATCTCAGGGTTAAATTCGTGCTTCAATATCTATGCTATTACTTGTGAAGGGTAAGGTCCAAAGAATACCGGAATAATAAAAAACACATATGATCTAACACTATATATTGAAATAAAAATAATGAAATAATTCACACTCAAAAGTTTTCAATAAACAAATCTCATATAATGATTCTCAAAATTTTGTTCTACGTACGTGAACAATCAAAATTAATGGTACAAACAATATTAATTGAAATCTCAAAATCCCAAACTATTCTAACTCTCCTAATCAAAATATTCATATCCTTTCTAAATTAAGTGTAAAATTTGTGTTATCAATAAAAGAAAAAACTGCAGAAAACAAAAATATCTCTCTCTGATGATGAGTGGTCCAAATCCTTGTTCCTTGTAGACTATATTATCTCCTCTCAACCGCTCCCTATGTAATCAGCAATCTTACAACAGATTGTTGCAAGTATATCGTCCTTAATGATCTCCTTCAAAAGCACAAATCATTCAAATTATGATAGCCTTTCTCCTCTCGATAAACTGAATCTCTCGTTGGCCCGAGTGAAAAATGACTCTTGGAATATCTTCTCTTTACGATAAACTGAATCTCTCGTTGGCCTGAACCGTGACTCTTTGAATATAAGTAGAAAAATATGACTTACAATATTTTGCTGCTTCAGCTTCTGTCAGATACACTAACTCCACAAAAACTCACTAACATTCAACACTACTGCTTGCTACTTCTCGGGAACCGCCAGAGAACAATCACTGTTCCTCTTACAGACTTGGAAAACCAACTGATTATCTTTTCTCTCTCCTAAATCTAGCTAAACTTTCATTCCTACATACCTATCCCACCTTTTTCAATCTCCGCCAATCAAAACTCGTCACAATTCCCCCATTTTTTCATTTCGATAACAAACAAATTTTTACCTATAATTATAAAATTTCCTAAAACTTATTTACAAATAATATTTTTCTATAATTCTTAAAAACTAACAAAAACCTCTTTCTAAAATCTCTTCTATTGTCTCTAATCACTGCATTAATGTATTTGGAAAACCCGGTTCAATTGTTTTTGGATTTCACTTAAAATTATGCGGGTCACTCAAGTATAACAAAGAAATAATTTATGTATAGCTTACATTTTGTTTAGTACAGGTAATCCAAGAATTTAATAACTTTCCTTCTTCGAAATGTTTGTTGGTTAATCCTACTTATCTGAATTATTTTAATGTTTTTGAACTTTGAAATATTTTAATCAACCCAATATTTTTCTCGATTTTACATATCATAACAATATATATATATATATATATATATATATATATATATATATATATATATATATATATATAGTAAACTCTTAAATATTGGGGAAATCTGCAATTGGGCGATCTACCCAACAAAACTGCAGGCGGATTTGAGATATGTTACTTAAGGATGTACTTAATCTGTATTAATTCTTTGATCTGTTTTTTGTTCTCTTTCAGATCTGTTTTATATTAGGTAAATTCTTATTTCATTTCTTAGGTAAATTCTTATTTCAAACCCTCCGGCGCACTTTCAGGTCTACATATTATATAAGTGTTTTATTTTTCTTTTCATTTTACTTTTACCTCTTTTTATACTTACTTTACTTTCCGTGTCCGGAACACCAACAGCTTTAAATTTTGTATTTCCAATGGTTGGCTACATAGATGGCCCTGTCATTCGCTAAAAATAGATCTTCTTCTGTGTAGGTCTCTCTCACCTCTGTGCATGCTAGTAGATTTTTTGTGGTAACAAACTTTATAATCTTACCGAAGGGGCTTCTAATTTCAAAAACTGTTACACGATTACTCTATTTGATATACGTACATTTATGTACTAAATGTTTTAATGCCAATGCATTTTAATAAAAAATACTAATTATTAAAAACGGAAATTTTCGCTTTTCCAAGTTATATAAAGCAAGTAATATAAATTACCGCCTTGCTTATTAAAACTAAAAAGTAAAATAAAGGTATATGTCGGTTAACAATTTATATTTAACTACATAAATTAGCCAAATAGTCCTTAAATTCCTCCATGATTAAATTGATGGATATTGAAATAAATTTCAAGTTCCAGAATGTACCTGCTGTAAAATTTGAAAATCTACTACTAATACAATTATTGGCAACATCGCAGGAGTTTAGAAGTATATGCAATATCGTAAATACGGATCCCAAAAATGGCTTATCCTTTTGTGGAGTTCACTTAATCCTACGTGTTGGTCGGAGTCTACATAAAGCGCTACTCAGATAATAAAATACACGGTGTATATTCTACTGGAGTTAGTATAATACCGTTATATATATATATATATATATATATATATATATATATATATATATATATATATATATATATATATATATATATATATATATATATATATATATATATATATATATATATATATATATATATATATATATATATATATATATATATATACATCTAGCGGTTAATCTGAGCTCCGTTCTAAAACGGTATCATACTAACTCCAGTAGAATATACACCGTGTATAGTATTATCTAAGTAGCGCTTTATTTAGACTCCGACCAACATGTAGGATTAAGTGGACTCCACAACAGGGTAAATCATTTGTGGGATCCGTATTTACCATTTTGCGTACACTTCTAATCTCCTGAGATGTTGCCAATAATTGTATTAGTAGTAGATTTTCAAATTTTACAGCTGGTACATTTTGGAACTTGAAATTTATTTAAATATCCATCAATTTAGTCATGGAGGAATTTCAGGATTATTTGGCTAATGTAGTTAAATATAAATTGTTAACCGACACATAACTTTATTTTACTTTTTAGTTTTAATAAACAAGGCGGTAATTTATATTACTTGTTTAATATATTTTTAAACATAAGAAAGTGTCTATTATAAACGTGGAAAAGTTAAGTTTCCATTTTTATTAATTAGTATTTTTTATTAAAAGGCATTGTCACTAAAACATTTAGTTCATAAATGTACGTACATCGGATAGAGTAATCGTGTAACAGTTTATGAAAGTAGAAGCTCCTTCGGTAGGATTATAATGCTTGTTACCCTATTAATATAATTAAAGAAAACTCAAACAACAGGGAGATCTTTGTAATTTTTGGATTACTGCAGTTTATGACATGCAATGTTTGTTTTATAGCGTAGTTGAATTTAAACTACAATAATTTATAAATCAATCTTGAATAACATACTTTTTTACTGCCTAATTTCAATAGATATGTCGATTTTTAATTAAAATATTTAATGCATTAAAGTCGCGTAGAGATTTTCACTAAACATTTAATTTTAAAGCTATTATTATAATAGTCCAAAAAAAAAGTATAAAAGTCTAGAGAATTCAATATCCCACTATGGATTTGTTTTATAGATTATCGTAAAGCGTTCGACAGACTCAAATGGATACACTTATGACTGATACTAAAAGAATTAGGTGTACAACAACACCTAATTTTGCTTATAACTGAACTGTACGAACACACTACTGGACCATTTAAACTAACATTAAAAGAAGATTGAAAATCAAAACGAAATATAAGTATCTGGGAAAAATTTCTCAAACGATATTAATATTAAAAGGGACTTTAAAGAGCATCTGACAAAGCATGCTAAACCTTAAGGCGACTAAACCACACAAAATGGTTATTTGAGAAAAATTATAGCTCGTTCCAGAAAGAATTGTAAATATAATAACATTAATGTAGATTAAGAAGAAACGCTGAAGAAAAAAAACAGTAGCGGTTAGCCTAAATAAAGAAAGGCAAAAAGAAAATGTAATTTGATGTTTTGAAAAAATCTGATCCGAAAACTGTATGAAAAACATCTCATAGTATAGACATAGAGCGCGGCGGTGCCTCTACCGTCTGGCGGCCTATATCGGAAACTTTTACTACCGTTTGACTATTTGTGTACAATTTTGTGTATGGTTAAGTGGCACACCACAAAAAGTGTTTTTATTTTCTCTTTTGTTCAACAATTAAAATGTATTGCTATACTTCTAGATGTTCCAATACAATAAAGGATAATAAACATAAAGCACAGGGTAAAAATTTTTATTATTTTCTCTGCACTAGTTATTATAAACACATAAGCTATACTACAATTAAAAACTATGACCACTATGAAAAAAATACGGTAGACTATGACTACATTTGTGCTTTAGCACTATAGTAAGAACAAGATAAAATTCTTAATTCCTACATAATTATATTAACGAGAAGTTAATAAAACTTTTGTTCGTTATCAGTAAGAGAAAGCGCATTTCAGAATATATTATGAAAAATGTTGTTGATATTACAATATCAGATGATAGGAATACAAAAATAAAAAAACAACTTACCTTTTCAAAACAACAATCAATCACTTCATTTTATCACGAAAAATTTAAAAATTGCAATGTAATTGAACCCATTTTGCGAGCTATAGTTACATTGATACTTATGTGGCAATTAGCTGTAAAGTCATTAGTCTTTCGCGTCGTATCATATTTTCCTAATATTTTTTGTGGGCAAGCGGTTTAGTTTGTGTAATATAATATCCCCAATTCGTCTCATAATATTTAGTTTTCAAAACAGCTGTAATAATTCGTTCACATTTTTTAAAGCTCTTTGCAGTACATTTGAAAATAAGTCGACAGTAAGATACTTTATTAATTAGTTTATTAGGTAAGCCTAGTTCTGCCATGGTATTTCATAGTTTTATTCTTATGATTATATCAGTGTTTGTTTAAAATCTATAAATAACTAGTTTAATGATTTTTTTGTATTCCCAACATTTCTAATTAACTGCCTAATAGTCAATAATTGATTATTCACTCAATCGTTCCAGGTGTATTAGAAAAAATATTGTATATCCTAATAATTAATAGATATATAGCTTATATATAGCTCATATCGCTATAGTTTGTGTAGTACATTTTATTATCCCTTTTGTGTATGGTATGCTTTTCAGCAAGTTGGTACTTGCTCTTACTTCTAAATTGACAGATCAGCTGTTTAACTGCCTGTGCTTAACTTTCTTCTTCATTTTGCAAATATATATAAAATTTATAAAACTCTGACATACCATTAATTAAAATATTGGATACCCTATACTATTCAATCAACGGAAATACTAAGATCACACGGGGAGAATCTGTCTCTATCTAATTAGCCTTTTTCGGTCCATCTTTGGACATAGGCCTTCCCAATCCTTTTCCATTCTTCTCTGTCTGTCGGTATAGTTATCCACCTAGAGCCCACGTGCTTCTTGATATCATCTGCCCATCTCATTTGGGACCTTCCTCTGCTTCGTTTATATTCCCACGGTCTCCAACTTATAAGAATTTTGTTCCATTGGTCTTCTTTTTGTCTTATATTGTGCCCGGCAAATCTCCATTTCAATTTTGCAACTTCTTGTCTAACATCCCTCACTTTTGTTTTCTCTCTTATCCACTTGTTTCTCTTTTTATCCATTAGTCTTATGTGCAACATTTGTCTTTCCATTGCTCTTTGGGTTTTTATGGTTATGTCCATGTTTGCTTTTGTAAATGTCCACATTTGAGAACCATAATTTAGAACAGGGAGTACGCATTGATTGTATACTTTAGTCTTAAGATGCTGTGGATATCTTTTGTTTTTAAGAATGTAGCTTAGTTTGCCAAATGCCGCCCATGCCAGTCTAACTCGTCTTTTTATCTCTGCTGTTTGGTTTTCTTTGTTACGTTTTATAGTTTGACCCAGATATATATAATCCTGAACTTGTTCTACTTCATCTTGTCCGAACCTCATTGTGATGTTTTCATCTGTATTTGTTATAATTTTGGTCTTGCTGTAATTCATAATAAGGCCTATCTTTCCAGCTTCTACGTCCAGTTCTTTCATCATTTCAAATAATTCTTCTCATTTATCTGTTATCAATGCGATGTCATCAGCATATATTAGATGGTTCAAGTGTTGTCCACAAATTTTTATACCTTTCTCTTCCCACTCTAATCTTTTAAAAATATCTTCCACAGCCTGATTAAAAAGTTTCGGTGATATTGTGTCACCCTGTCTCACGCCTCTATTTATTTGTATTGATTTTGTTTATTCATATACTTTAATTGTTGTTTTGGCTTCCTTATATATATTGGCTATTAGTTCCGTATATCTGTGGTAAATTCTGCTGTTAATCAAAGAACTTTTCACTGCCCAATGTTCGACACTGTCGAAAGCCTTTTCGAAATGTATTAACGCTATATATAGAGGAATATGGTATTCATTTGCTCGTTCTATAAGTATTTTCATACTTAGTAAATGGTCACTTTTGCTGAATCCCTTTCTAAAACCAGCTTGTTGGGTTTCCATCGAATTTTGTCGTCAATCTATTGGTTAAAATTTTTGTTGGGAGTTTATACATTACATTGAGGAGTGTTATGGGACGGTAGTTTTTTTATATCTGCTTTATCCCCTTTCTTGTGTAGGATAATGGTTACGGATTCCTTCCAGTTGATTGGGATTCTTTTTTCTTTTAATATCTTGTTAAAAAGGGAATGTAGAGTGTTAATTACCACTTTTCCACCATATTTCAGCATATCTGCAGTTATTCCATCTTTTCCAGGCGATTTGTTGTTTTTCATTTCTTTCAATGCCTTCTATATTTCTGATTTGCTTATTTCTGGCTGTAGCTCTGAGTTGACATTTTTTACTTTAGCTTTAAGTTGGTTTTTAATTGTTTCTGGTGGTTCCTTTTTTGTTTTATATAGTTCTGAGTAGAAATGGTGGATAATATTTATAATGTCATCTTTAATGTTTGTTTCTAGTCCGTTTTCATCTTTTATTTTGTTTATTTCACACTTACCTAATTTCGGTCTTAAGCATTTCATATTTTTGTATTACTTTTTCTATTTTTATTTCTTGTTCTTTTCTCTTATTTTCTCTTATCATTCTGCTTATTGTTTTATTGATTTCTACATATTCTATAGCTTCCTTTTTTTATCCATAAGCTTCTTTGTTTCTGTTGATATATAGTTGTTCTTTTTTAGATCCTTTTTTGCTATTTCTTTTCCTGATCAGTTAAATAGTAATCATCGTTGCTGTAAGTATGTTGTCTATTTCATCTATATCTTTGTCATCACTGTCTAATTTTTAAGTAAGTTGTTCTTTTAATAGGTCTTTGTATATCTCTTTATATTGCCCTAGTTTGTTTCTATCTACTAGATCCCAGGTTTTAATTATTTTTCTTTTCATTTCGTAGTTACCGTCAACACTAATTTTTGCTCTGACCATCCAGTGATCGCTACCTGTTGTGAATCTGTTAAGAACTGTTACAACTTTAATGATATATCGTTCCGTGGACAGTATGTAGTCGATCTCATTTTTTGTGGATCCATTAGGGCTGATCCATGTCCACTTTCGTTGGGGCTTCTTTTTGTAAAAGGAGTTCATTGCGTATAGATGCTTTTCTTCTAGGTAGTTCATCAAAGTAGCACCTCTATCATTTCTCTGACCATACCCGAAATCTCCTGTTTTAGTTTCTTCCTTGTTTAGTTTTCTACCCAGTTTGGCATTGAAATCTCGAATTAGTAGTATAAGACGATTTTTATGTTCTTCCATAGCCTTTGATATATCTTCATAAAATAGTTCGATATCTTCGTCATCATAAGCTGTCATGGGGGCATATACCTGGATAATTTTAATTGATGTTCTTCTTATTTTAAGTATGACATAGGCTGTATTCGGGTTTCTTCTTTTCGTCGAGTTTCTGATAGGCCTATGATATCTCATTTTATGTTTGTTAATTCTTCTTCCAATTCATGTACTTTTTCATCCGTAGACATTGATCTAATATTGTATGTCCCTATTGACAGGTTGACGGATTTTTTTGATTTATGTTGTGTTCGTCTTAGTGGGTTTTTGTTTTTATCTATCAAAAGCGAATTATTGCGTCTCCCAGATACCGCGAGGCAGACCTTTGAGGTGTGGGATAATATTATGGGTTACTTCTGGTTTCGTCATAATTTACACTAAAATTACTAACAAGAGAGTGCTCTTACTTATACATGTTCAAATTGATATATAGTACCAACAGATGCTAGTTATATACCATCAGTACTAATAAAATGAAAACTATCAAATTAATGTCAATTTCATTGAATAATCAAAACAATCGAAAATATATACCAAAACAACACAATAAAAGTAAAAGTAGAAGAAGAACTAACCGACCCTATTGAAGCTGGTAATGGGATAAGACAGGGAGATTTCCTGAGTCCTTTATTGTTCAACCGGATTATGGATGAAATAATAAAAAAGTAAGAAATAAAAGAGGATACCAAATGGGAGAACAACAAATTAAAATAATCTGCTATGCAGACGACGCAATACTATTCCTTCAAAGTGAAGATGATTTACAACGTATGCTACACCAATTTCATATAACCGCCAGAAAATTTAACATTTTAATTTCTTCAAAAGAGACAAAATGCATGGTTTCAACAGCAAGTTTACTAATATGTTAATTGGAGCTGGAAGGTCAGATAATAGAACAAGTGATGGAGTTTAAATATCTAGGTATCACATTATCTAGCTACGGAAATCTCGAAACTTAAGTGGAAGATCCACTGAATAGAGCAAACAGAGCCGCAGGCTGCTTAAATGAAACAATATGAAGAAATAAAAATATCGGGAAAGAAACCAAAGGCAGAATTTACAAAACAGTTATCAGACCAATAATGATATACGCAGCAGAAAGAAGACCTGACACAGAGAGGACAAAAAGGATGTTAGAAACAACAGAGATAAAAACACTTAGAAAAATTGATGGTAAGACACTATGGGACAGAGCTAGAAGTACAGATATACGATGTAGATACAAGGTGAAGAACATTAAGAACTGGTTAAGAAATAGAAGAGTAGAATGGAACGATCATATAAGCCGAATGACAACAAATGGAGTAGTAGACATGGCAAGAGACGGTTACCCAATAGGAAGACGATCAGCAAGAAGACCACGAAAACCATGGAACGGCAACTTACTGGAGACACATTGAAAAACAGACAGAGTAATGTCTATATAAAAAGAAGAAGAAGAAGAAGAAAAAGATACACAGGATTGACAGGATAAACAATAAAATAGCTGCAAGAAAGAGAAAATGAATCAGTCATATTAATGTAGAATAGCAGAGGACAAAGTATTTGTCATAGCCTTAGACAAGTGCCCAATTGAAAAAAGACCACAGGTCGTTCAAAGAAGACGGAACTCTAGAAAGAAAATAGTATAGATTTAAAAAATAAATAAAAGCATAAACATGTCTTTTCCTACTCTTTTAATATTGAAAATACGCAAATAGAACCTTGAATTAAAATGTAACCTTTGATATCTGTGATAAACCCATCATCACCTGAACAATGGCGCCATGTATGAAGTTGAAATTTTTTACACCTATTTTAACTGTTTATTTTTTTATTATCTATATATGAGTTACGAACGATATCACAAACTTATTTATTTTCCACAAACAGGCTCTTTAATACCTTAAATTATTACTATACAAATCTGATTCGAAATATCGTCAAAAAGTAATACACGGCATGTAAAATTTAAATTTTCAATAAAAAGTAAAATATTAGGCATTACTTACGGGGTTCAAAGAACGAGCCTTTACGAAAATTTAAGTACTAAGAAGATCAGAACAATCGGGCATACCCAGGGTAATGATTAAATAATTAATCGGCTCATTCGTCAGTCACCCCTTTAATATGATTTTGTCAAATTGGTCCTTTTTAGGACCAACTATTCTAATAACATATGTATATAACTGTTAAGGGTATATCTAGAGATCAAGAAACTTTACTTTACTTAAACTTATCAGACATATGCGCTAAATACGAATCTGACTCATTTCTAGTGCAGGAAACACATATAGGGCCTAACGTAGGGTATTTAATATAAAGCTTATCGCTGAAAACCACATTATAGATATAGACATGCTATCTCTGTCGGAAAAAAAGCAAAGAATAACTCAAAGTAAGAAAGGACAACACCAGTCAGTTTTCAGAGAACCTTTCAACGATGTTCAGCTTGGATCCACCATCTACATATTTAATGAAAAATAATACAACTACCTACATTGAGGATCTGAGCACTATTACGAAATCTGTAAACAAAAGTGGCTATAGATAGGGAAGATCATGTAGATTACAAATGCTAAATCTTACCCAACACATCAAAGACGGGTACGAAAAATATCAGGTATCAGGGGTGGTATTTTTCAATCTAAATGCCGCTTACAACACCTTAAATTACCAAATATTTCTCGAAAAACTATATGATATCCCCTTAGATAACAAACTCACTTATATTATTTGCGTATGCCTACACAAGAGAATATTTTTTGTATCACTCAATGTTAAGAATAGCAGATGAAAAACGGTCTTGCTTGGGGTAGCATAAAAGCACCTACACTGTATAACATTTACCCAAACGATCAACTCATACCGGTAGATAATGGGACTAATATTATAAAGACGATACACCTATTATTGCACAATAAAAATAAACTATGAATCAATTTTCAGCCAAAACCCCTGAAAAACTCATGTGCGCTCCTCAATTTCCGTTACATAGACGCTTTCACAAACTGAACATCCAATAATGTCATGAAATTGTTGAACTGTAGACTTCCTATAAATTTCTTGAAAATAGTTTGTATCCCACGGGATCAGTCACAGATCATTGTTTAAAACTAAAAGGTAAATTGAGGACCAGAAATAATATTCTTCGCAAGCTTGTCAGCTAAAAATGAGGCGTACGTCCTTCCGCCTTTAAAACATAGACGCTTGCACTATATGCTTCTGCTGCCGAATATACCTTGATAGACAAATTAACCATTCTTTTTTTTTTGTGCACACTACTACCCATTTAAACACAAAAATATCTATTGCAGCACTTAACCATATTTATTTTGAGATAACCTTCTATCGAGATATCATATGAGTATACAAATAAGACCAGAACTAAAATAATAAAAAAGCTTTATACAAGATATCGCAGAAGAGTAGATGAAATAAAAGTAGTTTTTATTAATCGGGTGCTTACATAAAACGTACAAAGACATAATCACGTAAACAAAATACATTACGAAATTTCTGTAATAAAAAAAAACATCGAATTCGGCATTGAACTAATAAAATTATATTAAATAAAAAAACAACATTTCTAAAAATGCAGAAAAAATAAAACTTTCTATGCAAGCGAACATTCCATTAAATAATAAGCCGAAATCCTTTTGTATCTATATACCTGTTTTTTAAAGAACCAGTTACCTTTTAGTACGTAGTTATACCAGGTAATAAGATATCCTCTGTTACACAGTGTAATGCATATGACATTACACTGTCTACAAATAGTAGATAAAAATAAGGAGCCCATATAAACCGTTCAGGGTATATGTTGAAAATATACGGTATAATCGCACAGTTGCCAAACTCTCAGAGCTTACTTAAACCGATAAACGTATGGTTCAAATATACAATGAAAAAGATCTGAACGACCCCTATAATATATACACGTGAACTAAACGATATACATTTATGATACAGGGGTATTTAGGGGCTCCAAAATTTTTTTATAAATTATTAAACTCTACATGTTGATGAATCGACTGAACCCATATTACGGAATTGTCAAGTGAGCTCCGTATATCGGTATCCACTTGACCACGGAGCTCAATTGAACCTGAATTTTAACATGGGCGGAGTTCACTTAATGCCGTAGATATATATATATATATATATATATATATATATATATATATATATATATATATATATATATATATATATATATATATATATAGAAAAGATATTTAATCTGTGCAGATTAGTTAAATAGTAAACTCTTAAATATTGGGGAAATCTGCAAGAAAGACTCTAATGTGTATCAATTGTTTCGCCGAACGTTTTCGTCAAAGATAATTAATTTGGCTTCTTCAGGGCTGAAAGAGAATAAATTATAATTAGCTACCATATATTATCTATTAAAACATTATTGATCTTACCGTAACTTAGAATTGTAGAGTTAGAATATTAAAAAACATTGCTAGTAACATAGTGGTGTTTTTTGTTACTATGTGCAAAAAAAAAGTTTTTTATAAGGTTTGAAATGTATGGTAGCTTTGAACTTGACACGTAAAGGCTTACCCAAGGTTATTCGAAAAACCCAATGTAACTACATTTAAAAGGAGGTAATTCTTTGAATTGTCGGCAGTAACTAAATTTTTGATTTTCAGACAGTTAAAAGTGAGGTTCTGTTTGAGCCAGAACGCAAGCGCTGACAACTTCATTAGTTCGTATGAATCTTTATGTCGTTAAGGTTCATTGGTAAGAAACGAATGAATTTAAATCCCAGTAAAGGGAAATATTATTTTGATTTTCTTTATCTAATTATATTATATTGTTCATGTACTATCGAATCTTATTGAGATGTATCTAAGAAAAGCAAGGGAATGTTATATATTTTTTGTTAATGAAAATTAATTATAAAGGTATGTTAGTTGTTAATGGATATATCAGTCAAGTTAGTTATCTGTGATATAGTATTGTTCTTGGTATCTGATTTAAGTAACAGGTGGTATATATCGCTTAGATTCTTGATGTCACTCTTAACATTAATGGAGAAATCGTTAAGGAAAATATAAGACATTTCAATGAACTCTCTTTTAGATTTATTGTTCTCACGGTGGAGAATTGTGGTGTTAGTATAGTCCATGAGATGACCAGTGGAATGGACATCTTTAACTAATGCACAACGGTCAGGGTGAAGTCGAGAATCACTTTTGTGTAGTGTAATACGTGATTTTAATAATTGAGATGTTTGACCGATGTAGGAATTGTTGCAAGAGAGACATGGAATGTTGTAGACAATATTACTAAGCCTATCTATGGGAGTCTTATATTTTATCTTAGAATAAAGATTATTAATAATTGTTAGGGCTGATCTACAAGCCACATTAAGTTTAATGTTGTTATTATTATTGCCAAAGCTATTTTCAACACTTTTCAGAATCCTTGTTAACCCCGGAGTGATATCTCTGAAATATGGTAATGAAAAATATTTGTTTATAGGAGTATCCGAGACTGTGTTCCCACTTAAGACATCAGGATCAGCATTGTTAGTCGCGAAGGAAGGTGAAATATCTTCGTCATGGATAGTATTAAACAAAATCTTATTAACTAATGGTGTTGGATAAGCGTTTGAAATAAAAAGTTTCTGTAGGATTTGTAGGTTTTTTGTATGAAATGAAGGATCTGATAGTTTTGTTACTCTATTTTTCATCTGTTTGATTAAGTTGACTTTGGTAGAATTATTATGGTATGAGTTGTAGTTAAGGTATCTACCAGAATGGGTCGGTTTTTGATACCAATCTATTTTGATGTTGTTGGTTTCCCTGATCATCCTTATGTCGAGAAAGGGGACGGACCAATTACCATCTTCCCTCTCTATAGTGAACTGGATGTAGGGGTCATAACCATTAAAAGTATCTAATAGTTCATCTACCTTGTCATTGGGTATAGCCAAAATGATATCATCAACATATTTTTTAATAAATGGAATATTAAAGGATAGTAAAGGAATGACTGAGTCTAATACATAATCCATAACGTAAGTTGCAATGATAGGAGAAATCTTAGCTCCCATAGGGGTACCGAAAGTTTGTTGATAGAATTTATCATTAAATGAGAAGTAAGTGTTGTTAAAGAGAAATTCGACGATGCTGATGAATCTGTCGTAAGACATGGAACAACAACCTCTAATACGGTCCCAGTTGATCTCTATTGATGTCAAACATATTCTTAGATGAACATTGCTGAATAAGGATACAACGTCAAGGCTAACGAGGACATAATTTGATGGTAGTATGTAGCCATTATACTTATTTACCATCTCAAAAGAATCTTTAATGTAATATTGACTTTCATAATTATATGCATTAGTAAGTATGTCTGTAACAAAAGCTGAGATATTTTCAGTGGGTGTTCCAATGGAAGCTACTATGGGACGAACCGATAGTGTTGGTTTGTGGATTTTTGGCAAAGCATAAAACTTTGCAATGTTCCCATTATATGTTGTTAGTTTTTTCTTTGTATTACGGTCAATCTCATTGGAAGAGGCTAAGGATGCGATTAATGTATTGCATTTCCTTTGCAGAGAAGAAGTGGGATTGGATGTAAGTGAAACATAAGATCTATCATTATTTATAAGAGAAGAACACAGTTGTAAGTAGTGAGTTCTTTCTAAGATGACTGTAACATTACCTTTGTCTGCTTTTGTCACTAAGAGCTCAGGATTGTATTTAAGAAATTTTTTAGTTTTAGTATATAAGTTATGAAAAAAAGTATTAGATGATTTAGAAGTATTCAAAATGTGATTAGTGATAATGTTGGTGGTTCTTGATCGGATTAAGTTTTGTTCTAATTCAGATGGCAATAAAGAAATTATGTATTCTAAGTCTGCTAAAAGTGTTTTTACTTGAAAATCTTTTCCTAACTTTGGTTCGATGCTAAATTTATTTCCTAATGCCAAGAAACCTAGAATATCATCAGGAATAGTTGTGGTAGATAAATTTTTAATCCATTTTGGATCAGTTTTAAGAACAGATTTACAACAGGACTGATATAGTGAGTTAATTTTTTTGATATTGTCTGATTTAATTGAATAAAATATTTTATTATATCTAATAGATTGAATATGTGAAAATTGCATCCAATCATATTCCGAGGTTGATCTAATGATTTCGGTTTTTTGTTCAGTGAGTGATTTTTCTAACTGTTTGAGAACTCTATGATTGGTTGCAATCTCAACATTTAAAAGTTTGCTATCTAACCTGATAATTTGTTGACATCCCTGCAATTGCCAGAAACCATTTCTGTGAATATAGTTTTGGACAGAGGAGGTGGCATGAATAATGTGTTTTGGTGTTATACCTTTAGAACGACATGACAATAAAAAAAGTCTCCGATTCCTTTCTTTTGCTAGTCTGACATTAGTTTTTTGGTAATCCTTGAGCAACCTCAACGCCTCAGCACCATAATTAACACGTATGTTGGTATAGAACCCCATGTTCCTCTAAAAAGAAAAGAAATTTAATCTTTGCAGATTAGTTAAATAGTAAACTCTTAAATATTGGGGAAATCTGCAAGAAAGACTCTAATGTGTATCAATTGTTTCGCCGAACGTTTTCGCCAAAGAGAATTAATTTGGCTTCTTCAGGGCTGAAAGAGAATAAATTATAATTAGCTACCATATATTATCTATTAAAACATTATTGATCTTATTGATCTCACCTTCCTTCGCGACTAACAATGCTGATCCTGATGTCTTAAGTGGGAACCCAGTCTCGGATACTCCTATAAACAAATATTTTTCATTACCATATTTCAGAGATATCACTCCGGGGTTAACAAGGATTCTGAAAAGTGTTGAAAATAGCTTTGGCAATAATAATAACAACATTAAACTTAATGTGGCTTATAGATCAGCCCTAACAATTAATAATCTTTATTCTAAGATAAAAGATAAGACTCCCATAGATAGGCTTAGTAATATTGTCTACAACATTCCATGTCTCTCTTGCAACAATTCCTACATCGGTCAAACATCTCAATTATTGAAATCACGTATTACACTACACAAAAGTGATTCTCGACTTCACCCTGACCGTTGTGCATTAGCCAAACATGTCCATTCCACTGGTCATCTCATGGACTATACTAACACCACAATTCTCCACCGTGAGAACAATAAATCTAAAAGAGAGCTCATTGAAATGTCTTATATTTTCCTTAACGATTTCTCCATTAATGTTAAGAGTGACATCAAGAATCTAAGCGATATATACCACCTGTTACTTAAATCACAACCTTAACGACATAGAGATTCATACGAACTAATGAAGTTGTTAGCGCTTGCGTTCTGGCTCAAACAGAACCTCACTTTTAACTGTCTGAAAATCAAAAATTTAGTTATTGCCGACAATTCAAAGAATTACCTCCTTTTAAATGTAGTTACATTGGGTTTTTCGATTAACCTTGGGTAAGCCTTTACGTGTCAAGTTCAAAGCTACCATATATTTAAAACCTTATAAAAAACTTTTTTTTTTGCACATAGTAACAAAAAACACCACTATGTTACTAGCAATGTTTTTTAATATTCTAACTCTACAATTCTAAGTTACGGTAAGATCAATAATGTTTTAATAGATAATAATATATGGTAGCTAATTATAATTTATTCTCTTTCAGCCCTGAAGAAGCCAAATTAATTGTCTTTGACGAAAACGTTCGGCGAAACACTTGATACACATTAGAGTCTTTCTTGCAGATTTCCCCAATATTTAAGAGTTTACTATTTAACTAATCTGCAAAGATTAAATATCTTTTCTATATATATATATATATATATATATATATATATATATATATATATATATATATATATATACATCTAGCGGTTAATGTAAGCTCCGTTCTAAAACGGTATTATACTAACTCCAGTAGAATATACACCGTGTATTTTATTATCTGAGTAGCGCTTTATGTAGACTCCGACCAACACGTAGGATTAAGTGAACTCCACAAAAGGATAAGCCATTTTTGGGATCCGTATTTATGATATTGCATATACTTCTAAACTCCTGCGATGTTGCCAATAATTGTATTAGTAGTAGATTTTCAAATTTTACAGCAGGTACATTCTGGAACTTGAAATTTATTTCAATATCCATCAATTTAATCATGGAGGAATTTAAGGACTATTTGGCTAATTTATGTAGTTAAATATAAATTGTTAACCGACATATACCTTTATTTTACTTTTTAGTTTTAATAAGCAAGGCGGTAATTTATATTACTTGCTTTATATAACTTGGAAAAGCGAAAATTTCCGTTTTTAATAATTAGTATTTTTTATTAAAATGCATTGGCATTAAAACATTTAGTACATAAATGTACGTATATCAAATAGAGTAATCGTGTAACAGTTTTTGAAATTAGAAGCCCCTTCGGTAAGATTATAAAGTTTGTTACCACAAAAAATCTACTAGCATGCACAGAGGTGAGAGAGACCTACACAGAAGAAGATCTATTTTTAGCGAATGACAGGGCCATCTATGTAGCCAACCATTGGAAATACAAAATTTAAAGCTGTTGGTGTTCCGGACACGGAAAGTAAAGTAAGTATAAAAAGAGGTAAAAGTAAAATGAAAAGAAAAATAAAACACTTATATAATATGTAGACCTGAAAGTGCGCCGAAGGGTTTGAAATAAGAATTTACCTAAGAAATGAAATAAGAATTTACCTAATATAAAACAGATCTGAAAGAGAACAAAAAACAGATCAAAGAATTAATACAGATTAAGTACATCCTTAAGTAACATATCTCAAATCCGCCTGCAGTTTTGTTGGGTAGATCGAGTAGCTCGACAGAACTGTTGCCGGTCCCAAGCCCAAATAAAGGAGCAGGGAGTCTACAGCCCGTTTAGCACTCTACTGATAGACTTTAAAACCATACAGCTCATAGAAACAGAATTATGCCTCGGGACAGGAATGATTTCATTACGACGACTAACGGGAGAAAGAGTACAACGAATTTGTGGTAAACGAGAAATACACTTTAGAAAGAGAGCAGAAAATTACAAAAGAGCTTGTAGAAAAAAAATATAGACATGTGTGCGCTAAAAGATACAAAGAAAAAAGGAAAAGGGTCAAATTATTATAGATGACCATCTCATGATTTACAGTGGTGTTGCCAAAGAAACCAGAGCCAAAGAAGGAGTCGCTCTGTTAGTACACAAAAATTTTTTACACCAAGTATAAAAATAGTAAGTGTAAAAATTAAACTGGATGTCAAACCTCTGAATGTGATAGCAATTCATACACCAGAGAACAACAAAGATACCACCACAAGGGAAAACTTCTACGAACACCTTCAGACTGTAATAAACGAGACCCCAAATGATAAATATATAATCATTATGGGTGATTTTAACGCCCGTGTTGGCAATGATTTAGTTCCAGGGATAAAACAGCGATATAACGAAAATATCAGAAATGAAAACGGAAACCTTCCAACGGACCTCTGCAGCAAAAACCAGATACGTAATAATAATACATTTTTCCCTCACAAAGAACAATACAAATACATTTTTGAAAACAGTAGAGGACAAAAATCTATTATAGACTATATTCTGTTGAAAAGAGAGCACTAACATCAGCAGAAATAGAAAGCGATCACAAATTGGTATTGTGCCGAATGAAAACACATATATGTGATAACAAAACACCAAAATACACCACAAAGATAAAAGTCGAAAGCTTACAGGATGACTCCACAAGATACCTATTCCAGAAAAGAAGAACCGAAAAAAACAGAAAAACATATATCACAGAAAGTGATGGAGTCGAAGAAAGTTGGGCAAAAGTTAAGTCTAATATCTTAGCCTCGGCCAAGAAAGTTCTTGGTAAAAGAAATATAAATAAATTGAAGGAAAAATGCAAAGAAAACAAAAAAGCTTACCTGAAATACATGTCAACCAAAACACAAGAGGCATAACATAATTACAAGACAATTAGAAACGAAACACATGCACTTATAAGAAAAATAAAAAATGGTCACTGGGAACGTTTTTCGAAAGAAATGGTACATAATTTTTCTCGTCTGCAAAAGGAAATATAGCGCTTCATCAGACGTCAAAGAACGGAGGTAAAGTTACTAATAGAACTAAAATACATAGAAAATGATACGTGGATTGACTACCTAAAAAAGCTATATACAGGAGAAAAACAAACGACGCTAGAACCGGAAACATCAGAAATTACAACATATAAAGAACTTAATATAAATGTACAGGAAGTTCGGAAAATACTTGAAAACCTGAGGAACAGAAAAGCAGCCGATAAAGACGGGATACCAAACGAATACTGAAATATTGTGGAGCAACAATGACAAATGAATGAAAAATTAACAACATTAATTAATAAAATTATAAAACACAATAAAATGCCGGAAGAATGGAGAAGGAGCGAACTAACTCTACTATTTAAAAAAGGAGATAAAATCAGACAAAAAACTACACAGGTATAAACTTGTTAAATACTACGCTAAAACTTACAACTAAAATTTTACAAGTACTAATTAATCACAATATAAGTTTAGCAGATGAACAACCGGGTTTTTTTAGTGGTAGATCGTGTACAGATGCAAAATTCGTGATAAAGCAAATTACTGAGAAATCACTGAAGTATAATAGACCAGCATTCCTGTGTCTGATTGACCTAAAGAAAGCGTTTTACAAAGTAAGACTGAAAGATGTAATCCATCTTCTGTATAATAGAGAAGCTCCCCTAAATATTATAAAAACTATCGAAAACATCGACCAAAACAACAAAATTGAAGTCAGAATAGAGGGACAACTTACAGAATCTATAGAAATAGGCAGCAGAATAAGACAAGGGGATTCGTTAAGATTTAGCCCCATGCTCTTCAATTTGATCATAGATCAAATCATCAAAAGCGTTAACAAACGAAGAGGATACAGAATGGGAAACAAAGAAATTAAAATACTCCGTTACGCAGATGACGCAATATTAATAGCCCAAGATGAAGATAGTTTGCAAAGACTGGTCCACAAATTTAACATAAGAGCAAAAGAATTTAATATGACAATCTCATCTCAGAAAACTAAAACAATAGTAGTCAGCAAAGGACCACAGATGTAAAATAGAAATTGATGGCATTAGCAGAAACAAGACCCGACACAGCCACAACGCAAAGAATAATGGACGCGGCAGAGATGAGAGTACTGAGAAGAATTACAGGAAATACTCTGAGAAATCGAAAAGAAAATGTAACGTATAGTGTATAAATGAATGGATACAAAATAGAAAAAAAGAATGAAATAACCACATAGGTAATGGAAATAAAATACCTGGCATTATGAATTTATTATGACAATTTCATCTCAGAAAACTAAAACAATAGTAGTCAGCAAAGAACCAACTAGATGTAAAATAGAAATTGATGGCATCAGTATTGCACAAATAATGGAAATAAAATACCTGGGAATTACACTGTCTAGCTACGGAGACCTGGACAAAGAAGTGAGAGATCAAGTACTAAAAGCAAATAGACTGGCAGGATGCCTTAATAACACTATATGGCTAAACAGACACATTAACACTGAGATGATATCAATTTATAAAGCCAGTGTAAGACATATAATGACATATGCCTCAGAAACAAGACCCGACACAGCCACAACGCAAAGAATATTGGAAAAGGCAGAGATGAGAGTACTGAGAACAATTATAGGAAATACGCTGAGAAATCAAAAAAAAAGTGAAGACATTAGAAGAAAATGTAACGTAAAGTGTATAAATGAATTGACACAAAATAGAAAAAAAGAAAGGAATAATCACATAAGCAGAATGGAGGAGACCCGTGACGTCAAAATTGCAAGAGATAAGTCACGAATCGGCAGAAGATGTATCGGACGATCTTGCAAAAGATGAAGTGATAACCTTCCATAGAGGTATTATTCCGCCAATGAACAAGTAAAATTGCTTATAAAGAGAAATAATAACAAGAAAAAAAAAGTAACATCTCTCAGATAAATAAGCGGAACAACAGAAACTGAGTATAAACGTGAAATTCCAGAAATAACATTAAATAAATTACCGCAAATCGTACGAACTGAAATAAGTGTTATTTTCTGCACATATATATATATATATATATATATATATATATATATATATATATATATATATATATATATATATATATATATATATATATATATATATATATATATATATATATATATAATATAATAAGAACTATATATTTAAACCAAGTGACAGAAAAAAAATTATATATACATTTACTTCTAAATGAATAACGTCTATAAAATTATTATTACAGTTAAAGCTTATACAAGCGACAAAATTTTTAAAACAATTAGACCGAACATAATATCATAACTGTAAAACATAATATATACGGAAACAATAAAGAAATAGATATGTTTAGTGGTTATGAAACCGCTTGTCGTCTGCTATGAATTTTATTACAGAATCAAGTTACCATAAGACACCGAAATATTTTGTCTGAGTAATGACTTACTACGATAAAAAGAAATAGAATACTTTTATAATACACAACGTTATAAAGGTGAAACTATAAAAAGATATACATATATAATATAATAATGATATATATGATGATTCATAAACGCATGTTAATAACAATTGGTAATAAAGACATAAAGATACCCACTAGAAAGTTTATAATTTCAAAACGACAGTAAAATAACGTTCAATTCAAAGGTTCAAATCGCGACATAATATGAAATAATTCAACAGCAAGTAAAAGTACTTTTTCTTTACCTATTTCTTTGTCGTCTTCTGAATCTTCATTTCCATTCGTTCCTATCTAAGCACATGTTATCCACAAGGTACTTCTTCATTTTTTATTCACTACTCTTTTTGCTATGGCTTTCGTCATTTTATTTATTCATATCGTTCTCACTCATAACACATATTGGGTAGTTTATTGTTTCATTAAACTTTTTCTGTTTATATCCGTATCATAAAGTTTTCTAGTTATTATAGCGTATATAGTATATGTTAATTCCATTGTATTTCTTATATTTTCAATATATCCAATCAAGATTTTCGAGCAGCTCTGAACCATTGGCCCATTTTTGTTGCTTTTGTCACTGTTTCTCCTTTCTTTTAACTACAACTTTTCTCCACGTTGATCGGTCTTCTACATATCTGCAATCAAATGAAATATTAACTTTTTGAGATATCCGAATATCATTATAAGAGCTTTCTTCATTCAGTATCTGTTCTTAATCTATACGGATTTGTAGCATTATACGAATAAGGCCTTATTTGTTTTATTCATTCTTTGTAATTTGCATCAATATATTAAAATAGGTCTGAAGTTTGTATTATGCTCTTTATTCCTTCAGTGACGGTATTATTAACTGTGATTATTGATCCAATAATATTTAAGTGTTCCATACTTTCGAAATTTCAGTTGTAGACTTTTTGTTTTATCTAGATTTATTTAATTGGTGTCTTCTGTGTATTTGCTTGTATTTTGTTTTCACTTCGTTGATGTTTTAGTTTCTTATGAAGTCGATATCATCAGCATTATGTTAGGAGCTGCTTTGTACATTGGACCGTTAACGGATTACATGTTAAATGGACGTTATATCTATTTTGGTAGGCTGTTCGTTAATTTTTTAACTATTTGATTTAAGAATTTGTATTTTATTAGATCTCTGGTTTATTTATTTTATACGTCTGATGTTTTGTTTCCTGTATCGTTACTACAAGGATTTTGCTGGATACCGACATAGGGAACCTGGTGGTACGTACATGATGTTTTGATTACCAACAGTAGAAAATTTGTCCTGCTGTAAAATCATGATTATTTTACTATAAAATATAATGTTGTTTAATAATAATAAAGTTGTTTCACTTTGCTTTCTCCATCCAGGTCGCAGTGAGACTGCTACCATTATACCTTCTGGTATTTAATATTTTGCCGATCAAGCAACACTTCCTATAGTCATTAACTTGGTACTGATATCTCTACTCCCCGATTTCAGCAAGCAGTCACCAAACTATTAAAACTGCTACATTCATGCCTCCTATTCAGTGGCGGCTCGTGGCTTGAAAGACAAGGTCGGCAAGGTATTTTTTGTCTCCTCAGATAGGTATACCGTCTAATAAAGACTAAGTAAATCATCATAGGAGATTTTTTGTTTTCTTGATTTTTGTTTTTTTTTTCCTATAAATTTAGAACCTAAACATGTTTATAAATTAACTCAAGTCTACGTTGTTTGGAAGTAACAAAATGGGTTATAACGTCATCGTAAAATTTATTAGAGTTTTGGAGAGATTTTAAAAGTGTTTTTTCTATTGACATTTGAGACAAGCTTGACATTCTCTCTTGTTTCAAGGTATTTCGACAATAAGTTTTGATTCTTTTGAGGCAAGAGAAATCTCGTTCATTTGAGGCAGACGTTGGTGGTAATGAGAGAATTAATGACAATAATTTATTAATTTCGGTAACAGTTTGTTGTAATGAATTGCAGTATATAAAATTATATATATATATATATATATATATATATATATATATATATATATATATATATATATATATATATATATATATCTTGTAACTTATCCCATCTTCCGAAAATATTTGGACCAGCATATAAAACTTTTAATTCATTTTCTAATTTTATTTTATTAAAGAATGATGGATAATTTTTAATTAACCTGTCTAATAAATATCTTGGTAATTCTTTGGCGTAACTTTTAAATTTTGAATCGTCAAAGAGGTCAAAAATTTGCAAATCTTCAAAATTCGAAAAACGAGTATCTATTTGCATAATAATAGTATCCAAAATTTCAAAATATACTCGTTTTTCGATATCTGTTTCTGTGTCATGCCTTTGTCTTTTTTTTGGGGGTTCGGAAATATCAAGCGAGTCCAAAACTTCACTGCGTATATACTGGAAATGTATCATTAATCATTACGAAAATCTCTGAGATTTTGCACCAGTCTTGTTATTCTATTTTTGGAATGAATAATGTCAGCTAACTGATTTTGAACAACATTAAATATCAAATCGGTTTGGGTAAACACTTTCTTAAAAATATTTAAAAGTATGTTAAAAGAATAATCATTTAATAAAGTTTTCAAACCGATTGCTTCACAGATCGAGATATCATCACTTTGAAAATCGTCGCATTCAATAATAAAATCAAAAACTTCCAAAAGCTCCAAAAATTTAACTTTTAATACACATAAGAAATAATTATATGCAGAAGAAACACAAATTTAAAAACGTTATCCACTTATTGTACGCAAGAGAGATACCTCTAGGAAAAATCAAAACGACCGAAAATGTATACCAAAATAACACAATAAAAGTAAAAGTAGAAGAAGAACCAACCGACCCTAATAAAGCTGATAATGGGATAAGACAGGGATATTTCCTGAGTCCTCTATTGTTCAACCTGATTATGGATGAAATAATAAAAAAGTAAGAACTAAAAAAAGATACCAAATGGAAGAAAAACAAATTAAAATATTCTGCTGTGCAAACGACGCAATACTACTCTTTCAAAATGAAGATGATTTACAACGTATGCTGCACCAATTTCATATAACTGCCAGAAAATTTAACATGTTAATTTCCCCAAAAGAGACAAAATTCATGGTTACAACAGCAAATTTACTAAGATGTTAATTGGAGATGAAAGTTCAGATAATAAAACAAGTGATGGAGTTTAAATATCTAGCCATCACATTACCTAGCTACGGAAAGCTCGAAACTAAAGTATAAGATCCAGTGAATAGAGCAAACAGAGCCGCAGGCTGCCTTAATGAAACAATATGAAGCAATAAAACTATCGGGAAAGAAACGAAAGGCAGAACTTACAAAACAGTCATCAGACCAATGACATACGCGGCAGAAACAAGACCTGACACAGAGAGGACAAAAAGGATATTAGAAACATCAGAGATGAAAACACTTAGAAAAATTGATGGTAAGACACTATGGGACAGAGCTAGAAGTACAGATATACGACGTAGATGCAAGGTGAAGAACATCAAGAACTGGTTAAGAAATAGAAGAGTAGAATGGAACGATCATATAAGCCGAATGACAACAAATAGAGTAGTAAAGACGGCAAGAGACGGTTAACCCGTAGGAAGACGATCAGTAGGAAGATCACGAAAACGATGGAACGGCAACTTACTGCAGGCACATTGAAAAATGAAAGTCATGTCTATATAAAAAGAAGAAGAAGAAGAAGAAGACACAGGATAAACATTAAAATTGCTGCAAGAAAGATAAAATAAATCAGTCATATTAATGTAGAATAGCAGAGGACAGAGTGTTTAGAGAAAATAATGAATCAGTCATATTAATGTAGAATAGTAGAGGACAGAGTATTTGTCATAGCTTTGGACAAGTGCCCAATTAAAAAAAGAACACAGGTCGTCCAAAAAAGATGGAACTCTAAAAAGAAAATAGAATAGATTTAAAAAAATAAAAGCATAAACATGTCTTTTCCTACTTTTTTAATATTGAAAATACGTAAATAGAACATTGAATTAAAATGTAATCTTTGATAATCTGTGATAAACCCATCACCTGAACAGTGGCGCCGATATATGTAGTTGAAATTGTTTACACTTATTTTAACTGTTTATTTTGTTGTTATCTAGATATGAGTTGCGACCGATATCACAAATTTATTTAATTTTCATAAAGAGGCTCTTGGATTTGCTTGATATGCACTTCGCTTGTGCCGCTGGTTAATAATCAAACTCCGTGCGAAAACAAAACTGACTTTATTTTGAATTACACAATACATGAATATATAAACGCTTATTAAGTATTATGTCCGCTCGCTCTGAATGCTGTGTCACCGATCCTGTCTCGTACTTGAGGGCCGTCTGTCGTCTTTGGGGTGTCTTAAGGGACTCCCTTATCTTCACATATGGCATAATATATCTTCCTACGCTACTATGTTGCCGGATTGTAAAAATGCATAAAATAAACTTGAATTAGATAGAGGCGTGAACATGGCCCCCGCCTTGGCAAACACTGGCAACAAAATCGTCTGCTAATGCTAAATGTTCAAATGTTTAAACTACACTTAGTCCGAAACGGGTAGCAGACAGACCTTGGAAAAAGAACGAGTTATGATACCATTGTCTGTCTTTATCCTAAAAACTCTGGCTACACCATCACTGCCGCGTAAAAGTTCGATCACGCGACCTAACTTAATGGAGGTAAATTGTCCTCTTTTATGAGCACTAACGTGTTTTCCGCAACTTCACCGTTAGTAGTAGTCAATTTCGTGCGTTTTTGTAGTTCGGAGATGTATTCTTTGTTCCATCGTTCCCATATATGCTGAGAAAGCTGCTGAACATGCTGGAATTTTGAGAGCCGATTAACTGGAACATGACGCAAATCTGGATCTGGATTGGTAATAAGTGGTCTTCCGATGAGAAAATGTGCAGGGGTTAATGGGGAGAGATCATTTGGATCACAGGATAAAGGATGAATCGGTCGGGAATTTATTATAGCTTCAATCTGCACAAGCAACGAATAAAATTCCTCGAACGTTAAGTGCGCGTTTCCCAAAACCCTATGCAAATGATGCTTAACTGTTCTTACTCCGCTTTCCCACAGTCCGCCAAAATGTGGAGAATAGGGAGGTATGAAGGACCACGAAATATTATTCTTTAGCAAGGATTCTCTTATCGCGGGAGTGTGCTGCTCTAAAAATTTTCTTAACGATTTTAACTCCGAACTAGCTGCTATAAAATTGGTTCCATTGTCGGAAACCATCTTTTGAGGCTTGCCTCTTCGCGCAATAAATCTTTTAAAGGCCAACAGAAATGATTCCTTAGACAGTTCTGTAACTAATTCTAAATGTATGGCCTTCGTACAAAAACAAATAAAAAGACACATGTAACTCTTTATTAGTTTACAACCTCGACCCTTTCTATCGCGAATTAAGAAAGGGCCCGCATAATCTACACCTGTTACAATAAACGGTGGGCCACCTGCGAGACGCTGGGCAGGTAGGTCACCCATTATTGGCTGAATGGATTTAGATTTTAATCTAAAACATTTTACACATTTATGTACGGTACGCCGCGCTAAATTTCTTCCTGATAACGGCCAGAAAGTTTCTCTTATAGTTGCAAGTAAAAGCTGAGGACCAGCATGCATAAGATCCTTGTGAAAATGATTAAATATTAACGATGTAACTATATGATCTGCCGCTAAAATAATGGGATGTTTTTTGTCATACGTAAATTTGGAATGCTTTAAACGCCCGCCTACTCTCATGATGCCCTGATCATCAAGAAATGGAGATAAATCATTTTGTAAGGTTGGTCCGGCCATTTGAATACTATTTAATGAAATGCCGTTTGTAGTTGGCGCATTACAATCGAACACAACGCGCAAACGTGTCGTCAAAGAATTTTCCTTAATTACTGGATGATGTGGCATAAAATAAAATGTAGTATTTACCCTAAAGTCTGTTGCCGCTTCCGTAATTCTGCATAAACCTTTCATATGTCCTAACTCTTTATATTCCTGGATGAATTCGCTATAAAGAGTTTTAAGATTGGCATCTTTATTCAATTTACGCTCGAGATTTAAAAATCTATTTTTTGCTTGACGAAATGAATCACCGAGTGAACTTATCGGTTCTTTGAATGGCAATGATACTATGAATTTGCCTGTCGCGTCGCGTTTCACCGTATCTTCGAAATGTTTTTCGCATGCAATTTCTTCGCCCGAGAGTGCAGGTTTTCCATTAAAAACCTCTTCAAGTTCCCAGAACTTACTTAGCTGTTCTGTAACTTCGATTGTGTTTGTGAAATTACACTTAGTTATTCGCTTTTCTGATGCTTTGTTTTGGCTGATATACGGCCCTGCTATGATCCAGCCAAACATTGTTTCTTGCATGAATGGTTTATTTTTACCTAAACTAATTCTGTTTGCGCCCAGTATTTGCCAAAATAGATCACTTCCTATCAACAATTCGACCTTTTGTGGTTTATGAAAATGATTATCCGCTAATTTTAGATGTTTAGGTATCTGCAAATCGCTAATGTTTATTTCAGATGCCGGCACGCACCCCGTAATTTCTGGTATTACGAAACAATTTAAAGTTGTATGAAAAGTTATATCGCTACGCGACTGTATATTTATTTCGCATTTAAATCGAACGGGAGATGCAATATTATTTATGCCCATGACTGATATGTTCGCGCTTGTCGTTTTTAATCTAAGTTTATCGCATAAATTTTCGGTTATGAATGAGCTTTGTGAACCGCAATCTAGCAAAGCTCGCACTATGTATGCCTTACCTTGGCCGTCAAAAATATTAACTAATACTGTGGACAGTATAGTTTGATCTGCAGCGCTAACTGCCGAAACTGACAAATTGGTAGTGTTTAAACTACCTTGTATATTATCTGCAGATCGTATATCGCTCGCGTTTCCTACCGGTTGATGAACTAAAGCTGCGTTCTGTTCGCTTGACCTATCTGGATGCAATAACGTATGGTGTTTTGACGCACATTTCTTGCATGTTGATTGTCTACACCGCTTATAGAAATGTCCAGGTTTAAGACAATTCGTGCAAAGATTGACCTGTCTTACTTTATTAAACCTGTCCCTAGATGAAAGTTTTGAAAATTCGCCGCATTGATAAATGGTGTGTTCCCTTTTGCAAATAGGGCAACACTGTGTATTATCCGATTTATTTAAAGTTTCCTGTGATGAATATAGACCGCGAATGTTATATGAATATTTCGTATTCCGTGAATATGCGCCCGCCTGAGAAATATTCCGTGTATTTTGTTTTTCAGCTTGATTTACCTCAAGAGATTCTAAGAGGTCCGCCCTTGATTTTAAAAACGTTTTAAAATCATCAAAACTAGGAATTTCATTATGTGTTTTGCTATTCTCCCATGCGCGTAAAGTTGATGTATCGAACTTACAAGAAATAATATGAATAAGGAGTATGTCCCACGAATCAGTAGGTAGCCCTAGCTGCTTTAACGCGTACAAATGCTTCGAAAAAATGTCAACTAATTGCCGCAATCTATTAGATGACTCTTTATGTATTGGCTCTATATTAAATAAGGCATTAATATGATTGGAAATTAATAATCTCTTATTATCGTACCTTTCCCTAATTAATTTCCACGCAACTGCATAATTTTCGGCGGTAAACTCTAATGTTCGTATGACCTGCGCCGCACCGCCCTGTAATGAACTTCGTAAATAATGAAAACGCCTTATATTGTCTAAGTACTCATTTCTGTTAACTAAAGATTCAAAAAGATCTGCAAAATCTAACCAATTATTATAATTACCATCAAATTTTGGTAACTCGATAGGTTTAAGCTCAATACAATGCCCTGTATATGAATTCTTAGAGCGCTCACTTGCTTTATCGCTTTCTATACAAGCTACTTGTTGATTATCGCGAATGATTTTTAGCGCTACCGCTAATTGTGAAAAATATTTGTTATAGAATTCTTCGCGCTCCGTATATTCATCCTCTAATAATTCAAATTGAACCGTATGTTCTATTTGCCCCTGAACCTCATCGAATTCGCCCTGTAAATGTTCTATATTATTTACCATTTCAATAGCCTGTAATATTTCTAAATCTGAAATCGTTTCACCCTTAGTTATTTTATCATTTAACGCTAATATAAATTTCGAAAATATTGTGAGTTTGCATTTAAAACCGCCCCTTTTTCGCTTTAAATTCTCCATAATTTTATAATGAATTATACAGTAAACAGAAACAGATTATAAATCGCTTGATATTCGACCCTAACGTTCTCAGAATTATCACATGTGCAGAATAAAGGTACAAAGACTGATAAATAAAAGGGAATGTGAAGTGGATATGCTCACCAAAATATTTGTATTCTAACAGCTAGCCTCCTGGCGCCAAGAATCTTCGCCTCAGGTCTTCACAGATTTTAAAACCACAGTTGTCCAATTATGTAACTGTCTTAAGAATAGCGTTCGACAGTCTATAACGCGCTCGGGCCACTATGAATGCACTATTTCGCCCGCTAATTTGATGACACAAATATGAGTTCGGAATTCGGTGAATTTACACTGTTTCAACACAAAAATTTGATGATTCGGCTCGAATAGACCATGGATTTGCTTGATATGCACTTCGCTAATCAAACTCCGTGCGAAAACAAAACTGACTTTATTTTGAATTACACAATACATGAATATATAAACGCTTATTAAGTATTATGTCCGCTCGCTCTGAATGCTGTGTCACCGATCCCGTCTCGTACTTGAGTGCCGTCTGTCGTCTTTGGGGTGTCTTAAGGGACTCCCTTATCTTCACATATGGCATAATATATCTTCCTACGATACTATGTTGCCGGATTGTAAAAATGCATAAAATAAACTTGAATTAGATAGAGGCGTGAACAGCTCTTTAATACCTAAAATTATTACTATACAAATCTGATTCGAAATATCGTCAAAAAGTAATACACGGCATGTAAAATTTAAATTTTTAATAAAAAGTAAAAGATTAGGCATTACTTATGGGATTCAAAGAACGAGCGTTAAGGAAGATTGAAGTACTAATAAGATCACCGCAATCGGGCCTACCCCGGGCAATGATGAATTAATTAATCGGCTAATTCTTCAGTCACCCCTTTAATATGATTTTGTCAAATTGGTCCTTTTTAGGACCAAATATTCTAATAACATATGTCTATAACTGTTAAGGGTATATCTAGAGATCAAGAAACTTTACTTTACTTAAACTTATCAGACATATGAGCTAAACACGAATGTAACTTACTTCTAGTACAGGAAACACATATAGGGCCTAACCTAGGGTATTTGGTATATAGCTGATCGCTGAAGACCACATCATAGATATAGACATGCTATTTCTGTCGGAAAAGAAGCAAAGAATAACTTAAAGTAAGAAAGGACAAAACCAGTCAGCCGAGAGAACCTTTTAACGATGTTGAGCTTGGATCCACCATCTACATATTTAATGAAAAATAATACAACTACCGATATTGAGGATTCGAGCACAAAGCTTATTACGAAACCTGTACCAAAAACACTCTACAATGGCTTATCCGGATGATGAACAACTGTATTCAAATTATGGAGATACCCAAAATTTAGAGACAAGCCAAAGTTGTTACCTTGCTTAAACCTGGCAAAAAAAAGACCGGGTACGAAAAATATCCGGTTACCCACTTACACTGTCTGCGTATGCCAACATAAGAGAATATTTTTTGTATCACTCACTGGTAAGAATAGCAGATGAAGAACGGTCTCGCTTGGGGTAGCATAAAGGCACCTACACCGTATAACATTTACACAAATAAACGATCCATACCGGTAGATACTATTACTTCTATTATATAGACGAGACACCTAATATTGCACAATAAAAATAAACTATGAATCAATTTTCAGCCAAAACCCCTGAAAAACTCGTGGGTGTTCCTTCAATTTCCTCAACATAGACGTTTTCACAAAACTGAACATCCAATCTTGTCATAAAATCATTGAACTGTAGACTTCCTATAAATTCCTTAAAAATAGTTTGTATCACACCGGGTCAGTCACAGCTTATTGTTTAAAACTAAAAGGTAAATTGAGGACCAGAAATAATATTCTTCGCAAGCTTGTCAGCTAAAAATGAGGCGCACGTCCTTCCGCCCTTAAAACATAGACGCTTGTACTATATGCTTCTGCTGCCGAATATATCTTGTTAGACAAATTAACCATTCTTTCTTTTTGTGCACACTACTAACCATTTTAACACAAAAATATCTATTGTAGCACTTAACCATATTTATTTTGAGATAGCCTTTTATCGAGATATCATATGTAGTACACAAATAAGACCAGAACTAAAATATTAAAAAAGCTTTATACAATATATCGCAGAAGATTGGATAAAATAAAAGTAGTTTTTATTAATCAGATGCTTACATAAAATGTACAAAGACATACTCACGTAAACAAAATATATTACGAAATTTCTGTAATAAAAAAAAAACATCAAGTTCGGCATTGAACTAATAAAATTATATTAAATGAAAAAACAACATCGTTAAAAATACAGAAAAAATAAAATTTTCTATGCAAGCGAACATTTCATTCAATAATAAGCTCAAAATCCTTTTGTATCTACCTACCTGTTTTTAAAGAACCAGTTACATTTTAGTACTTAGTTATATCAGGTAATATGATATCCTCTGTTACACAGTGTAATGCGTATGACATTCCACTGTCTACAAACAGTAGATAAAAATAAGGAGCCCATATAAACCGTTCAGGGTATATGTTGAAAATATACGGTATAATCGCACAGTTGCCAAACTCTCAGAGCTTACTTAAACCGATAAACGTATGGTTCAAATATACAATGAAGAAGATCTGAACGACCCCTATAATATATACACGTCAACTAAGCGATATACATTTATGATACAGGGGTATTTACGGGCTCCAAAAAATTTTTATAAATTATTAAACTCTACATGTTGATGAATCGACTGAACCAATATTACGGAATTGTCAAGTGAGCTCCGTATATCGGTATCCACTTGACCACGGAGCTCAACTGAACCTGAATTTTAACATGGGCGGGCATTATATATATATATATATATATATATATATATATATATATATATATATATATATATATATATATATATGTGACAAAGGAGTGATACCGGAGGAATATCACGGGTAGTATCGTAATTTGAAAACGGTAAATGATGTAACAGACATTTTGCTATAGCCTGCTTTCAGTGACGAATCGGACGAGGAAGCCTCATAATAATATTTTTATTATTATAATATATATTATTGTTATTATTATATTCGCAATAAATTTTTTTTTTTCTATAAAACTGCCTTATTCATATAAATAATAGCTATAACTACAAACAACAAAATTTTCAGGGAAAACCAGTTAAATGTCATAAATATCGACCAATACCTTAAAACATTGTTATTACCCAGTAAAAGCCTTATATCTCGATCACAAAACTGGAAAATATTATACTTGGTTTATTATACATATTATACATATTTGTGTTAATGTTATTTGAAAAGTAACTGATTTATTTAGATTTACAGGTAAAACCAGGTTGGCATTTCCAACTTAAATTTAGGACTAGTCAGATAGGTATTTCAACTTTTGTCAAACTTATGATAGAATATCATTTCAGATATATGCATCTTTCCCTAGAATACCTAATATCAAAAACAAGCTGACTGCTTAAATATATATATATATATATATATATATATATATATATATATATATATATATATATATATATATATATATATATATATATATTTAGATATATATATATATATATATATATATATATATATATATTGTTATGATGTATTGTTTGAGAATGATGAGCAATGAGTATTTTTTTAATAATATAGGGTTTTTATCGCGGTTCTCAAAGAATTAGTTTGTAAGTACTTTTTAAAATTATCTTTATTATATCTATTATGAAACACACACACATATATATATATATATATATATATATATATATATATATATATATATATATATATATATATATATATATATATCTAACCTAGCCAATGTAAATTTAAAATAAACTATCTTTAAATTGAAATTCTTATGAAACTAATTAAATTCTATAGACAATGTAAAATTTAAACAAACTATCTTCAAAATTGAAATTGTTATGACACTAACTAAATTATATTAACAAATTTTTGTACCTTTCTGTCACTGAATGCCTAAATGAACTGTTTTCCACTGTATAGATTATAATCACCACTCAATGTTTTCTTCGCAGCTTCGGTTATCCTTGTTTTTGTGAAATTACTTTTTCCAATTATCAGCTTCCATCAATTTAAGATTTTTTTCTTCACCGGCATTTATAAACCACCAAGCAAACCAGCAAACAGCATTTATATTTATTCTTCTTTTCTATATACCAATATCCAATCACCAAATATATTATTTAATTTTAATATTCAATTAATACTTCTTCCATTATCCTCATTTATACATAACATAATTTTTAATCTTCAATAATATTTTCTTTATACTGTTTCTTAATCTTGATTTAACTCACTATATTGAACAATTGTAACTGATTGACTGCCTCTAACTAATTTTCATACTAAAACTGGCCATCATAGTAACTGTAACTCATAACTGATTGACTAACTGAATGGAATTTCTTACTAAAACTGCCATCTTGAATCCAAATCACGGGTATTTATATCTTTTCAATCTTCCAAAACCATCTGGTAGGAAATCATGTTCGATTTATTCCATTAAACACATGTCTGAATTTTCTGGAGACAGTATATGTTCGATCCACAGACATAACCATTATTCCCGAATGTTCGACCGTAAACAAAGGTCAAATTCTGCATTCTGGAGAATTCGTTAATTTTCTATTGATAATTTTGTTGACATTTAGGTTTTTCAGATCAGAATAAACACTTAAATCAGTAAATATATATAAATTAAACATTTTAAACTAACATTATTATTATAACCCCACTTTATATTCCTAATTATTTAAAATGTCACTTGGAGAGTATGTATATCTGTCTGTCACTTACATGTATAGTTGGTTGCCTAGTCACATGGCTCACTTAAATATATCTACCACATTATAATTACTAAAATACAACTTTTTACAATTATTATATGCTAATTTCTTAAAAATGCCCTCACATAAATATATTTTTATAAAATTCTCTAGTATATAACTTATTAAAATAACCAAATTTAATATCTAATATTATCTAATGTGTAACTTATAAATTAATTTCTATAAACACCAATCATATCAATATATATATATATATATATATATATATATATATATATATATATATATATATAATATATATATATATATATATATAGGTATATATATATATATAGGTATATATAAATACATAAAACAAAAAGTGTTGGTCACATTGATACCAGAGGGTGTGTATATATTTATTGTAATATATTCCTATAACTAGTTAGTACGCGTAATAATAAATATCATCCCTTGATATCAGTACCAACGATGAATATAAACATTACGTGATATATGTACTAAACCGAATGAAAACAGTGTCGACGGTTTATAAGATAAGCACCAACGCGCTCACTACGCTCAACATTTTAACAGTCAAGAGTGGGTTCGAATCCTACTGTTGTCAATCTTTTTTGTTTTTTTTTAATTAATTTAATGAAATATCATAAACTGTGATAATTTTAGTATTATGTATTTTTTACATAAGTAATTTAGTATTATGTAGTTAGAAAAATTTTAGATCTAGGGTAAATATAAAAGAAAGATACAAATTGGAAGTAGAGTTCAGAAAAAATTTATCATTTAATTGGTAATAACTGTTGCGAATGAATATTTAATCCATAACTTTTGCCATAAATCACTTTATGCTAATTTTTTATTTCAGATTTAACAAAATTGTGTTTCGTTGTTTCTCTGTTTACGGTAGCAAGTCTGAAATTACATAATATTTCGTTTGTTTGTTATGAATGATAAAGTAATGAATAGGGTTTTCATTTGAGCAACAACAGCTACAAATCGGGTAAAATAATTTGATGCTGAGAACCAAAAAATGTTAACATGTAGGTAACTGGTGCAGTCATTGGCCCCAGTCACCACACCAGAAAGAGTACATCAAAGAAGTATTTGCGTTTTCATCTAACAATAACCAAAATATAGATATTAATTATTTTATGACACGTATATCAAACCAACTTTAACTAAAATTTAACAGCCAAGAATTTAACAAATTAGGGTTATGTTTTAAAAAACGCTGTGTTGATATATGCTACACATATACACGTGATAAGTTTAAAATGCAAAATAAACTTTTTTTACTTCAGTCACACCAGTTGGAGGGATGCCGGTTTTCAACATCCCTTCAGAGAGAGTCTTGTTTGCTAACAGTGTCTCTTTCAGCGGTTTGTACTTGCTGTAAGTCCAATTGTTCCGCTAGCCTTCTAATGCTCAGTAATAGAAACTTAAGTGGACTCTTAAATGTGATTTAGTCTGGCCTGTTGAATAGATTGATAGAGTGAAATAAAACAATAACTTGTTTAGCTAGAACTGTAATTGAAAAAAAGGACAAGAAATAGAAACTTATAAACTGTGAGTGAATAACTAATGGTAAGGAACCTAATTAGAAAATTACAGTTTACGAACGAAAACACCATAACACTTCTCATTACGGGTTCCCGATATATTGCGTAACTTGCGATTGCGAACGTGGAGAAAAACTCTCCGAAACTTGAAAGTAGGTCTAAGCCCTACGACGATCGCTAATTCACTGGCTTCCCCTAGCCCCTCCGAAATACTTGTCTATGCATTTTGAAGGATCTACCGGTTTAAGGTCAATATGGATTAAGGTCAAGGGATTTATTTAGGTAACCGATGCGGCGAAAATATTTTTATTTTGTTTTGAAATAGAATTATTTGATTGGAGATTATTGTTCTCCAACATTCCCCCCGGCGTTAGAGCCTTGTGGTCTAACCTACTCTTCTTTATCTTGCCTAGGGAGAACCGAAATTTTAGAGATTGCCCTTGTAAATTGACCATTGATGGTCTTTAACTTGACCACTCTGACTTTGCCATCTTGACCGGGCATTGTATCAACTACCCGTGCTAGAGGCCATTTTAGAGGAGGTACATCGTCCTCTCTAAGAAGATCTAAGTCATTGACTTTTATGTTATCCCTTGGTCGGGACCATTTTGGAGAGTTTTCTAAGCGGTTTAAGTAGTCAACAGACCACTTTTTCCAGAAACTTTGTTGTACTTTTGCAATTTGTTGAAACGCGGATAGTTTATTTTCCGGGATTTTTTCTAAGTTTTGCTCAGGATGCGCAGTCAGGCTGAAGCCTATTATAAAGTGCCCAGGACTGAGAAAAGTGTAATCAGAAGGGTCGCTGGACATGGCACAGATAGGCCTTGAATTCATCACAGCTTTAATTTGAACCATGACAGTATAAAACTGTTCGAAAGTGAAAGAAGAAGATCCTATTAGTCTACGCATATGATATTTAGCGCTTTTTACTGAAGCTTCACAGATCCCAGCCCAATGAGGAGATCTAGGGGAAATAAACTTCCATGAGATTTGATTTTCAGACAGATATTCCACAATGGTTTGAGAATTTGACTTATTTTTAAAGAATTTGTATAAGTGGTAGAGTTGGTTTCTTGCACCAGAAAAACATGTGGCATTGTCACTGTAAATGACATTTGGGTTACCACGTCGGGAGATGAACCTTTTGAGTGTTAATCGAAAGGAAGAAGTTGTTATATCAGAAACAACCTCAATGTGCACAGCTTTGGTCACCATGCACACGAAAATGGCTATGTATGCCTTGACTTTTGGCGCTTTTCGGAGTGAAGAAGATTTTAACAGAAAGGGTCCACCATAATCTACACCTATTTTTTGAAAAGGTCTTGTTGTAATGGACAACCTATCTTCAGGTAAGTTACCCATAAGCGGTTGTGCAGTAGTGCACGAAAATCGGAAACATGTGGTGCAGTTGCGAATAATTCGTTTTACTTCCTTTAGACCATTGAGAGGCCAGAATTTCAACCGAAGGTATGAGAGAACTGTTTGAGCACCAGCATGTCCCAATCAGATATGCTCATTTTTGATGATAAGATTGACGGTATGATTCTTGGATGGAAGTAGTATCGGATGTTTTTGCAAATAGTCTATGTCGGGACAGTTTGTAAGTCTGCCTCCAACTCTGAGAAAATTAGAAGAATCTACAAATGGTTTTAGTAAAACGATGTTTTTATTTGAAATAAATTTGTTATTTTTAAGCTCCGCAATTTCTTTTGAGAATGCATCACCTTGAATTTGTTTGATGATGAAATCCATAGCATAATTTAACTCCGCCACAGAAAGGGGTTCAGAAATTTTTTGTTTTTTACAATTAGAAATAAAACGAAATACGTACGCTACTGTACGTTTTAAGCGTGAAATATTTGAGAAACGTGAAAAAATTCTCATCCAGAAGTTTTCTACGTTAGAATTTACCACGAGGCTTATTTTTCGTTCCTCGGGCAGGTTTTCGAGCACTTTGTCATTTGCTAGATTGGAAACATTGAAATTTTTATCCCGTAAGCATTTAGGGCCTTGCCACCAGAAATCGCTATTGAGAATTTCAGAACCAGACATTCCTCGAGAAAGAAGGACTGCGGCATTTTGTGCAGACTTTATGTGAAGCCATGTAAAGTTTTGAGTCAACTCTTGGACAAGTGCTACCCGGTAACCCACGAAAACCGACCACCGACTTGAGTGATTTTTACACCACGACAGAGCTACCTGGGAGTCTGACCAGAGGGTGACTGAATGAAATTTTACAGGATGATTTTCAAAGATAGAAATTATTTTTGAAACAAGTTTTGAAAGGAGAACCATTGCGCACAGCTCAAGCCTAGGAAGTGTTACCGTCTTTAACGGAGTTATCCTTGATTTGGAAGAAACTAATGCACAGGATATGGTCTCATTGGCATAGAAAGTTCTCAGGTATACGCATGTGCCATAAGCTGCCAAGCTGCTGTCTGAAAATCCATGAAGCTCAACCTTTAGAATTATTTTTTCAGAAAAGTAGAAACGAGGAATTTTTAAATTTTTTAATTGTGACAAGTCCTGTAGAAACTTGTTCCAATCGTTTAGAATATTTTTGTCCAAAATTTCTGTATCCCAGTAAATTTTTTGCAGATAGAGTTTTTACATAAGCATTTTGCCCTTAACAATGAATGGATTGATAAGTCCCATTGGGTCGAAACATTGTGCTAATGCAGACAGGATTTTTCTTTTTGTTACTGGGGGGCAGAAATTATTTTCGGGGACGGAAATTGTTATTTGGTCTTCCGCAGGGTCCCATTTTAGGCCTAGAACTTTGCTGGAAGTAGAATCTAAATTTAGGTCATATTCCTGAGTAGTATTTTTTGAATGTTTTGGATTGATTTTTTGTAGGAATATGGATGAATTTGAATGAAATTTATGTAATGTAAAACCATGGCGGTTTAGAACAAAATTTAATTGCTGAAATATTTCGAGCAATTCTTCAATATTATTTGACCCACATAAACCATCATCTACGTAGAACTGGGTTTCGAGAAAATGTGAGGCCAATGGGAATTGAATTTTATTTTTATTTGAAATCTCTTGCAAGACTCTCGTTGCAAGAAATGGGGCGCTGCTCGTCCCGTATGTAACAGTTTTAAGTTGAATACATCTTATGGAATCGTGGGTATCGTCCCTCCACAGAATATTTTGTAGAAAGCGTTGATCTTTGTTGATCCACGTCTGTCGAAACATTTTTTGAATATCACAGGAAAATATGAATTTGTATTGCCTGAAACGAACCAGAATATCGAATAGATCAGGTTGCACCTGATACCCTTTTAATAAAATATCGTTCAGACTTTTTCCTGTAGAGCTTTTACAACTAGCATCCATGACGACGCGCAAAGTTGTACTTTTATTTTGTTCGTTGATGACACACAAATGTGAAATAAAATATTTTTTGTCCCAATTTTTATTCACGAACGAAAGCGGTACATATTCAGCATGCCCTGAAGAAATATATATGTCAATGAAGTTTTTGTACTCGAAAAATAATTTTTTATTTTTTTGGAATTTATTTTCGAGCGAGAGAAAACGCCGTTTGGCTATGGAAAATGAATCACCCAGTAGTTGGTGTTCTTGTGCACTTTTTAATGGAATATCTACTTTAAAGCGTCCATTTTCAAAGATCTTTGTTGTAGTTTGGAATATTTGTTCGCCAGTCAGCTTCCGACAGAATAGGTTTTTGAGAAAGTTCTTCCTTGTTCCAAAATTTTGTGAGTAGCTCATCCGTGCTACACGTAGAAAGTAGAGCAACCTATCCAGAAACATTGTTTGCTACTGTGGGTGCCGTCAAGTGAGGAGCTATCACGCCGGCAATTAGGTACCCCAGATGCGAAGCCTGCAAGATTGGAAGCCTGGGGCCAAGAGGAATTATTTCCGGAAGAATTAGGTCGTAGTACAAGTCTGCCCCAACCAAGATGTCTATTTGACTAGGTTTGTGAAAGGAATCATCGGCGAGAAAAACGTCCCCTGGAATTGGTAACTGTTTTGTAAGAATGCGGAACTGTGGACGATTGCAAGTAATATTTTCTAAGATAGCACATGAAATTTTGAAAGACTTTTTATTGTAGTTAGAATGCATTTTTATGTTGACCATCTTCTTTGAAACCAAATTATTTTGACCTATGCCAAAGATATTTAGAGAAATTTTGTGATGTCCTCTCGTGGGAGTCACTATCCGGGTAGCTTTTAGACAGTCAGAGACAGAGTTCAAAATAAAAATAAAACTTTATTGTCTTCCTTAAATTAAATTGACAAAAATCTTATGTACATATATACAATTTGGTTTAGTCTTCTCAGTACCTGGCCTATTTATTCAAATTAAGCTTGACCTTGTCATATGGAACTAGTCTTATCGGCAAGCGAGTGTGTATCTGAAATTTTACGGTAACGTTGTATCGGTTTAATAACAGCGGACGATAGGTACAAAGGAAGGAAAGGAACTCAACACGTCCCTTAAGTGATTCGGGTTAATAGGACACTCCTCGACAGTCTCAACACGACTGCTTCAGAGTATGGGTAGTGAAGAGCTCAACACGCTCTTCGGATAGCGGCGGTATGAGAGACGGAACAACTTGTGAACTCAACACGTCCACAAGCCGGGGTAGGGAAGAAGAGAACCTTCAGTCAACACCTGTCGATTCTCTCTCTATGAGGAAATGTTGCGGTTTATATAGCGGAGCTGTGTAATTAGTTTTGCCCTTTCTACTGTCGATACACTCCTACTTCATGGGTTGGTTCGCGCGCACGCTGGTTTAACGGTGATGGCTTTGACTCATCGTTACACCCCCTCTTCCTGGGAAAAAAAAATTTTGGAACAAAATTTTTTTATTTTTATTCCTTGCCAGGTACTTGGTTACCCTAAAAAAAATTTACAATACATCGAAATAAAAAATGTCCGCCCTAAAAAAAATAAATATCGTCTTCTTAAAAAAAATCGTCTTCCTCTCTCTTAAAAAAAAACGTCTTCCTTCGTGGCACTTCAATTATTGGTTTTTATCCTCAGCACCTGGTTCGGGAGTCTCAGTCTGTATTTTTTTTCCTTTATGCTGCGGCGGAGTTAGTGAGAGCGGCAGGATTGACACTGGAATTGACTGGACTTTCTGAATTTTTGTGATGCCCATGGTTGGTTCATCGAAAAGGTTTTTAAATTTGGACATAGCCTTTATCAGGGGCTCGCAGCCTTTGGCCGGGGTATTAGGTTTTGGTGTGTTCCCCAACGGTGATATTAATTCTGGAACGGTGTATGGTGGCGGCGTAACTGTGCCGTCCATTTCTATGTCACTGTAATATATTTCTAATGTGTCTGACATTATATTTGAAGGTTACTGGAAAACTGTATTAAAATATACTGTCACTACTTGGTGTTGACTGTAAGTGCTTGGACTGATTAAGGAGTAGGGAAATCGGTAAATGCGGGTTTTAGGTCTTTGATATGAGCTGTTATTGTACGGTTTTTATCGTCGTGTTTTAATTTGAATATTACATTAGAACACACTTTTGTTATAGTATATGGGCCTGAAAATTTCGGTGCTAATTTGGCGTTAAAATTTTTGGCGGCATTTGAGAGTTGGTATTCCCTTTTCATGACTTTGTCGTTTATTGTGGGTTTCCACTCTCTTCGTCGTAAGTTTGTACTAAAGCTACTCCTAAACCGTGGTTCGAAGCGTCAGATTGTAAAAAAAATCTTTTCTGGAAGTCCGTGCAGATCAGTATTGGAGCTTGTGTCAGTAGTAATTTTATTTTGTTAAATGCTTCCTCTTGGTCTCTGTCCCAAGTCCAATGTTGTTTTTTCTTTAGTAGCTTTGTTAAAGGGGCTGCAGTTCGTGAAAAATCTTTTATAAATCTCCTATACCATGAGATGATGCCCAAAAATCGGCGTAGTTGTTTAACGGTTTTTGGCGCGGGATATTCGACTATAGCTTTTGTCTTGTTGTCGTCCACTTTTATTCCCGTTTTGTTTACTACATGGCCTAAATAATTTATCTCTTCTTTGCAGAATTTACATTTGTCTATATTAATTCGTAGTTTGGCCTGCTGTAGTCTGTGAAGTACTTCTTTTAAGTTTTCCATATGTTCCTCGAACGTTTTCCCCAGTACTATTATGTCGTCTAAATAGGCGAATGCATTTGGTTCCATTTCTGGGCCGATTATTGTATCTAGTAATCGTTGAAAAGTAGCGGAGGCGGCGTGTAATCCGAATGGAAGTACTTTGAACTGGAATAGTCCTTTTCCTGGTGCTACGAAAGCGGTCAAGGGTTTGCTTGCTTCGGAAAGTGGTACTTGCCAATATCCATTTTTTAGATCTAACGTGGTAAAATATTTTGCAGATTTTAACTTTTCTAGGATATGATTGATGTACGGTAATGGGTAGGCATCTTTTTCTGAGATGTCGTTGATTTTTCTAAAATCGATGCAAAATCTGTATCCGTTGTTATCCTTCTTTTTTACTAGGACGATGGGGGAACTGTACGGGCTATTGGATTTTTCTATCACGTTCTCTTCTAGCATCTTATCTATCTCATCGTTTATGATCTTCTGCATTGCCGGGTTTCGGGGCCTGTATCTTTGTTTGATCGGTGTATTATGTTTGAGTTTTATTGTATGTTCGGTTAGATGTGTTGTTCCTTTAATTTGTTTAAATTTCTCCAATTCTGTTAGTAACAATTCCTGTAATTGTTTTTTTTTCGGTATTGTTTAGTGTAGTACTGATGTCGAGCTGCTCTCGTTTCGGACTGTTCGTGAATTCCGGTATGTATGACGGAATATCTTCGGTCTGGTCGTCGGCCGCGGTATCGGTCGGTAGTCGGTATATTTTCGGTCTGGTCTTCGACCGCGGTATCGGTCGGTAGTCGGTAGGTCGTTTTGTTATATATTTTGCTTCCCTGTTGGAGCGGATATCTTGCGGTTGGTGTTTCGTTGACCCTGGAATTGGTCGGTATTCGGTTATTGTCTGCATTGTACGATCTGAATCCGTGTTCTGTCCTGGTTGGGTATTGTTTTCTCCTTTTTACGCGATTTCTATTTAAGATGTTTGATAAATCAAGGCCCCATCTTGTTATTTCATGCATTCCCAGTACTACTTCTGAAGCTAGGTTTGGTAAAAAATGTAGCTTGGCATTTCTCCAAACGTTGTCTATGGAACATTTTGCTGTAAAACAGATTTCTATGTTGCTGGTTTTACCATCTGCCAGCGTGATCTTTAAAGCTTTTCTGTCGCTTTTTGGTCCACATTGTTCCAATATTTTTTTACCTTTTTGTCCTATAAACGAATTTTGGGCTCCTGTGTCTATTAGTGCTCTTAACTTTTTACCGTTGCTGAACGTTATCGTTGTGTGGGGTCGTTGATCTGTATAGTGTGCGTAGCTGGAGGTTGTTAGGGAGGACTCTAAATGCTGACTGGGTTGCCTCCTTCTTGTCCAGTCCTGTTGGAGTTTTCCGGTCGGCTTCTACATTGGCAGTTATTGGAAGTTGTTCCTCGGGTTCCGCAATGGCTGCAGAAGAGTACAGCGATAGCTCTGCAGTTTCTTCTATTGTGGCCTCTGCGGCCGCATCTCCAACAACAAGTCTGTCTGTCGAAATTCTGTATTTTGTTATTACGACCATTTGCCTGTGTCCAGTCACACCTTGTATTGTTTCTGTTATGTATTTCTTTTTGGACCATATCATATTCTTCCGCTAGTCTGATGATGTCCTGTGTTGACGATACGTCTTGCCCCTTTATATACAACTTGTATTTCGGGTTCATATTGGTGTATATCCTGTTTAGTTCTTCTTAGTGATTGAATTTACCATGTCTTCTGATCATTGTTTGAATATCAATGATGTAGTCTTTTACACCTTCGTTGTTTCGTTGTAGTCGGTTCCGGATTTGAGCTTCCAGAGATTGCGTGAGAACGGAGGAAACGAAGAAATTGCGGAAATCTTGTTCGAAGTCTTTTAATTCGTTCCAATATTTATTATTGTTTCTGTACCATAGTAATGCTTTCCCGTTTAATGTTCCTGGTAGAGCTTGTAAAACGTGGGTGTCTTGTAGGCCGTAAGCTGTCTGGAGTTCTTTCAACCGTTCTATGAATTCTATTGGGTCTCTTGAACCGTCAAAGTGTAACCCCCATTTGCGTACAATTTCCATCTTTCTTTGTCTGTCTCCCATCTGGTTTTCTTCTATTTTCTCTGCCTTGATGATCGCAACTAATCTCGCTCTTAGCTTGCTGAAATTCCCTTCCGTCGGCTGTTCTCTGTTTGTTAATTCGGCTATAAGTTCGTCTTTCTTTAATAGGTACACCCAATTAACCTTCGACGTTTCCGGAGCGTCTGTCATTTTTGAACTGTGAATCACCCTGTCTTTGATTAAAATTTGAAATGTAGTACTGTCTCATGAAAATAAAATTCGGAATTCGGTCGGTATTATTGTTTAAAACGTATTTTTCTGCTCGAGCGCCATTTGTGATGTCCTCTCGTGGGAGTCACTACCCGGGTAGCTTTTAGACAGTCAGAGACAGAGTTCAAAATAAAAATAAAACTTTATTGTCTTCCTTAAATTAAATTGACAAAAATCTTATGTATATATATACAATTTGGTTTAGTCTTCTCAGTACCTGGCCTATTTATTCAAATTAAGCTTGACCTTGTCATATGGAACTAGTCTTATCGGCAAGCGAGTGTGTATCTGAAATTTTACGGTAACGTTGTATCGGTTCAATAACAGCGGACGATAGGTACAAAGGAAGGAAAGGAACTCAACACGTCCCTTAAGTGATTCGGGTTAATAGGACACTCCTCGACAGTCTCAACACGACTGCTTCAGAGTACGGGTAGTGAAGAGCTCAACACGCTCTTCGGATAGCGGCGGTATGGGAGACGGAACAACTTGTGAACTCAACACGTCCACAAGCCGGGGTAGGGAAGAAGAGAACCTTCAGTCAACACCTGTCGATTCTCTCTCTATGAGGAAATGTTGCGGTTTATATAGCGGAGCTGTGTAATTAGTTTTGCCCTTTCTACTGTCGATACACTCCTACTTCATGGGTTGGTTCGCGCGCACGCTGGTTTAACGGTGATGGCTTTGACTCATCGTTACAATTTCATACGGCTTATAGCCCAGCCTACCAGCGAGACACCGGGTACAAAAGCTATTCTGATTTCCTGTATCGAGTAACAATCGGGCCGTTAAAGGGCTCCCGTTTTTGTCGAAAATGGTGACTTTGGCCATAGCGAGAAGTATGTTTGAATTTTTTACGGACAAAGCAGAAAAAGAATTTGTAAGAGGTTCTTGCCCTAGAACTGAAGGACCTTGAAAATTTAAATTAGACGAATGTTCGCGTTTGTAATTGTTTGAATTTGTAGAAGTTGACGGACTTTCATTGTTATGGGTCGTAGAAAAAGTATAATCTTTACCCGAAATGTGAAGAACAGTGTTATGGCGCTTTTTACATATGGTGCATCCATGTTTTGAGGAGCAGTTTTTAGAATTATGCCTACCTAAGCAGTTTACGCAGAGACCTTTTGAATTTACGAATTTAATTTTGTCATCATGCTGAATGTTTTTGAAAAATTGACATATATAAATTTTATGACCTATGAATTATTTTATTTAAAACTTTTACGTTTTTGGTTTGCCTAGGATTTGTATTTTCCAGACTTTCTAGAACAATGCACCTTTTTTCTAGAAATTTAAGAAAAGCATCTAAATTTGGTACATCTGAATGATTTCGCTCAGTTTTAAAAAGTCTCCTTGTTGAAAAGTCTAATTTGCTTTGTAGCAGAAAAACTAAAATTATATCAATGACCTCTGAACTTGAAAATTGCAAATTTTTTAGCAGTTGCATATTTTTTGTTACAGTTGTTAGAAAATTTCTGAGGATCTGCGGTGAGCTGTTTCTCAGTGTAGGAATGTCTAGAATTTCTGTTAAATAAAAATTTATCATTGTGACCTTATTTTGATAGCGGTTTTTTAGAATATCCAAAGCAATTGAAAAATTTTCATTGGTGACTTTCAAAGAATCCACCAATTTTAGAGAATCACCCTGTAGGTAACTTTTTAAGTAAAGAAATCTTTGGATACCAGAAAGGGACTGATTTTTTATTAGCAATGTGTCGAATAGTTCATAGAAGCTTTCAAAATCACTTACGTGTCCAGAAAATTTGTTAATACTGATTTCTGGGAGTTTTACGGCCATTTGTTTATTAGCGCTCCCTATATTGGTAATTTCCAATGATTTAATCGAGTTTTGAATTTTTGAAAGCGTACAAGCGTAGCAAAATAATTTTTTTCAAACAAAGCATGATCAGACTCTTGAGAATCGTCCAGGAATTCAATTTCATCCTGTACCCTGTTGAAGTCAGAGAAAAGGTCTCTTAACCTATCTTTTCGTGTTTTAAATGAGAAAACATCTTTTTCCGAGTCGTGGTTTATTTCTAGCCACGCTTGAATTCTACCAACAGAATCTAGTATAGAATGCTTCTTTTTTGTTAATTTATTTAAACCTTTATTGCTCATTGTAATAACTTTAATTTGTTTATTTTTAAATGAAATTAATTAATTCTGAATTATTAATTTTGAATTTTAACAAGCATGCAATAAGCTAAACTAAAAATTTAACCCTGAATAGTTCTTTAACAATGTTTGACTTTATAAGAACACTAATTTGCACTAGATTTTTTAAATAACTTTTTGAATTTATATAAAAAAGTTTGATTTGTACGTCACCCCTGAGTTCTTAGTACTTGAATGTGGGCTGCCTATCCCTCTCTGGAATTAGCTAGTCCTGGAACAGCATTTCTTGAAGTAATCACTGGTTTTCTTTAAACTATCACTGTTTTGTTTATCGAATGTTTATTTGTCCGTAGAATAAATAACGCACTCACTATGTCTCTAGGAATTATTGTCTATCGACGAGAATATCCGAAACACACGAAACTTTTACTGTCTTTTTGAAAGCACAGAATTACAGAAACTTAAACTAAACGTTTTTAGGCCAGAAAGTCGGCTAGTAGGATCAAAATCCGGCTCGAAGTGAACAAATGGAGGGATGCCGGTTTTCAACATCCCTTCAGGGAGAGTCTTGTTTGCTAACAGTGTCTCTTTCAGCGGTTTGTACTTGCTGTAAGTCCAATTGTTCCGATAGCCTTCGAATGCTCAGTAATAGAAACTTAAGTGGACTCTTAAATGTGATTTAGTCTGGCCTGTTGAATAGATCGATAGAGTGAAATAAAACAATAACTTGTTTAGCTAGAACTGTAATTGAAAAAAAGGACAAGAAATAGAAACTTATAAACTGTGAGTGAATAACTAATCGTAAGGAACCTAATTAGAAAATTACAGTTTACAAACGAAAACACCATAACACTTCACATTACGGGTTCCCGATATATTGCGTAACTTGCGATTGCGAACGTGGAGAAAAACTCTCCGAAACTTGAAAAGTAGGTCTAAGCCCTACGACGATCGCTAATTCACTGGCTTCCCCTAGCCCCTCCGAAATACTTGTCTATGCATTTTGAAGGATCTACCGGTCAATATCGGCGGAGATTAACATTCTAAGAAATAAGTCAATGCAGACAAGGGATTCATTTAGGTAACCGATGCGGCGGAAATATTTTTATTTTGTTTTGAAATAGAATTATTTGGTTGGAGATTATTGTTCTCCAACACCAGTGTTGGTCCATTTTTCCTATTTTTGCGCAAAAATTGTTCTATAACTCTTTTCTATGCAGTTTTAGATATATGAAATGGTACATTATCTTGAAAGAAAAAATAATTACTTTTAAAGTAGTCCAATATTATATTATGAGTTCAGGTTTTTCTATATTATTTCTCCATTTATTTTTAACAGTTTTCATAGTGTCAGTATGTTAGGTGCCAAGTGTCAAATAGTCAAAAAACGTATGTATGCATTATTCCAGGATACTATAACATAACAAGATAAGTCAACGCGCATGTTCTTGCATCTCTCTCGCACACCTGTGATGTAAGCCCGAGACAACTTTAATGATGCCAAGTTAAATGCTCTAGCTGTTGCTATCCTGTGTGCTCTGAAACGTAGTAAATAAGATTTTTATTTATTCATTGATGTAGTAAAGACTTTGTATATTATATTGTTACATAAATTTTGTGGTGAAAACATTCAGTTTACTGTGTTAATATCACCTAATTATTTGGTTGCCATGTTGTATTGCGCAGTGGTGGGTTGTTTAAACAATTATATTAAAAAAAGTAACTCTTTTTCGAAGTGTCGTTTATTTGTGTTTCCTAGAGACAAACAAATGCGTAAAGTATGAGTCTTCAGGTGTTTTTAGCGAGACAAATTTAATGTAGAAACCGCGACAATACGATAAAAACATTTTACAGAAGCTGACTATTGTTTAAAAAAAACTATAGTGGAATATTACTACTAATAGTATAATTAATTATGAAATTGTCACTGAAGAGATATTTTCCTCACTAAACATTTCTAGTGGTGACACAGAAATTAACCCTGAAGATTAAATTGACAGTCATCAAGATTTTATTAATTCAAATATAAAAGACCTGAAATGGGACGGATTGGAAACTTTAGCAGGTTTCATTGCATTTATGTTACAAAAAAAAAGAAATACTTGGATATATTCCGGACGCTAACGATAAATCGTTTACTTGGGTAAACCACGTTTCTGAGGGTGGTTTACTCAAACCAACACTGGAATTTATAACTAAATGTAGTAAACTGGAACATATTTTTAGTAGTTATAATGGTAACAAATTAAAAATAACTAAAAATTATTTAAAAAACCTAATAGATGCTGCAAAATATGTAAATGTTGCGAAGATGTAAAATTACTTTTTCTTTATATGTAAAATGTATTTTAAAACACTAATTCTAAATAAAAATATTAAAGATAATTATAATATCCGCAAGAGAAAAATCACGAAGATTTTAAAATAAATGTCTAAATGATATTCATAAAGTCTAAAGTATGACCACCTTTTCCTTATATTTCAAATTATTTACATTTTACTGGTCTTTTATATTTAATTTATGTTTTGTAGCAATATGTATTTTGTTTGTAATACACACAATAAAATCGAAGATTCATATATTTCTTTAATTAATTTTACAAATTACTAATTAATTTTCAAACCACGTTTTCACAGAAAGTAACTTGTTATGACTTCTTAGTGCAAGATTCGAGGTATACTTACCGTTAACAGTTTAAGTTTCGAAGTTGTTTATTACAGTAATGGAACAACGTTGCCATATGATGCATCATTAAAATAAGATCCACACAAGTCCCCTGGCTTTGTCTCGCTATTACGTCATGCGCAAAGTCGATTAAAATTAGAACGGCAAGTGAGCATACCTTGTTTTTTATAGTATCATGGTATTATCCTGTAAAATTTATTTCTAAATACCTAATTTTGTTCATTTCTCAAACAAATATTTTTTTATGTTTTAAACACATAATATGATTAAAATGTTTTACTTACCTCGGACCAAATTTTTTTAATACACTTTCAAATAAAATAAAATATTTAAATTCTTTTAACTTATTTAGATATATGAAGATTTAAAAGCCACAGTATATTTATGTACTATTTTAGTTGACACGATATTTACTATGATAGTAATAACTCGCAATGTATCGCTAAATATAAATGCAAACTATCGCCTATGGACAAGCCACCCATTAACTATTGATGTAACACTTACCAAGTATCCCAAATCAACTACAAATTCCACAATAATTAAATCTCTATTCATATCCTAATTATTTGCAAATCTTTACCGATGCCTCTAAAACTCCAAATGATCACGCTGCTGTCTACTACAGTAAAGAAAATTCTTATAGCATATCGATACCATCCAACTGCAGTCTACTAACAGGTGAGGCTACAGCTATTTTGGAAGCCCTAATCTTTTTCGAAAAGAGTAGAACGATGAAGTGCATTATCGTAATAGACTCATTAAATGCATTACTGGAACTAAAACAAATATATACCAACAACCCTATTATACAGAGTATAAAAAACGAACTAGAAAAATTTCGATTATTAGGAACGGAAGCGGCTTTTATTTGGGTACCTTCACATACAGGTATTTACGGAAATGAAAAAGCAAACCAACTGGCTAACAAAAGTCTAATGAACTCAAAACATCCTGCAAAATTAAAGACATATCCGTACACCGATCTAAAAAACCTGTTTAAAATCCACTGTATTATTACTTGGCAAAATTATTGGGAAAAATTAGGTACTAACTTAAATGTAATTTGCCCAAAAATAACTGATGTTCTGGAGACTCTTTAAACAGAAGAAACCAAGTCATTATTAATCGTTTAAGAATTGGCCATACTGCCTTAACACACAAATACCTAATAACAAAAGAACCACTACCTATCTGCTACAGCTGCTCTAACCCACTGACTGTGAAACACATCCTGCTTGATTGTCCTCAGTTCAAGGAAAAAAGAAGATCCCACGGATTCACAAATAATGATCTCAAGAGAGTTCTCACCAAAAAAATTTGGACAGTGTTAAGCTATTTAAAAGACATAAAGTTATTCAACTTTATTTAATGTAATATTTCATGTATTTGTTATATCCACTAATAACCCTTAAGGTAACTAACTTTCAAGGATTGTGCAAACTTTCAATCAAAATATCGTTACTTGCATCGAACATAGACGAAACGGAGACAGACGAAAACGAAAAACACGACAATGGAGAAAATATAGAAAGGATATGACACTAAGATACGAACTTGATAAGTTGTTCGACTTGTATAGATCTACAGTAATCGATTATTCTAAAATTGAAACGTCGAATACGGAATTCCTAGATAAATCTCATAAAAATATCTTTACCATTTTCTGGCAAAATAAACTTGAGGAACTTCACGAGAAAATAATGAACGTTATATTTAAGGAAAATGTAAAATACAGTAACTGAAAACTTAATATTGTATCCAGTAAAACTATAAAAGACCGAAAATATTTTATTATACCATTACCTTTTGATCCTGAACGGGTAATATTACACCTGTTTCTCGAACTTTTTGCAAATAAAGACTAATTCGACGAGTCGGAGACTTATTGTGTCGAAAATCAGCAAAGACGAAATCCCTCAGTAAATTATCTGGATCCACAAATGGTGTTAATTTACGAAAAGGTTTTGGCAGTAACTGATTTTGATCAATCTTAAGGAAAATATCAGAAAAAACATCCAGCTGAACATATCGAATAATCGGTATAAGTGAAGAATTTGTTTCTTGTGGAGTAAGGATTCTGTTTTCGTTAACTCTTTAGACCTAGAGTTTTTTATAAACCTTAACACATAAGCTAAAATTCTTTGAATTTTAGGTGTTAAAACTTTCGAGCAACCCCGTATAATATACTTTCAGTCAAATTTTACCCGACCTTTATCTAACACCCCTCGAGAGGGGCTACAGGTAGTTGCGGACAGAAGACAGTCTCATTACAGTCTCATCACAACATTGTTACAATAAGGACGCTAGTTTTAAATTTATCGCTTACGAAATGTTTTACATGTGCCTTTTTTTTTATTTCTTCAATACAGTTTAGTTTAAGTGATTTGTTTTTGTATTACTCTACGTGAAATTCTAATAAGATTTAACTTACATCCCCTACATAAAAGGTCCGTGTTCGAGCCGAATTAACCAGTTATCAAAATATATTTTGCTGTACATTCCATTGGAAGCTGTATTTTTTTCGACGAATTTGCATCGTCCCATTCACACAGTATCGAAAGAAGGCAGGTATAATCTTTCGTCAAAGTCAAGGTTAGTGCATAAGTAATTTCCTATAACTCATTTTAATCTTTATGTTCGTAAAAGGGTATATTTTGTATTTGATTTAATTCAGTGGAAAATATTTATTTTTAAAATCACGTATTTTACTGTTATAATACATTTAGAGATTTCAATATTTTCATTTATACATTAATACAGGAGTATAGTAGCGTCCTTAAACTTATTTCAATTTATTCATTTTCATTTATAAATTTTTACAAAGTTGAAATATTATCTTTAACGTTTTTTATTCACTCGCCAAACTTTTATACACATAACATTACATAATTTCCTTTTAATTTTTTTGCGTATACATACATACATTTTTATTTTTGTGAATATATTATATAAAATTATATTGTCAATATGGCTGACATCGCTACAGCAAAAACTAAACGCTCCTCAATCAAAGGTTCTGTAACTCGTTTTAGTACGTATTTATTTCTATCAAAAACAAACCTTTAGAACAAATTAACTTTAGAGATTTACAACTTAGACTTGATAGAATTGAGAAATTTTTTGATGATTTTGACAACCCTCAATCACTTATTGAGGCCTCTGATGAGGACTATACTGCCAACGCAGATACTATCCATGGTATAGAAAGGTCGTCTTTCGAAACGTCGTTTTTTTCATATTACTAGCGCTGTGCGAGATTTTATTGACACCAATCTTTTAAAACCCCGTGATCAAGCTGCTCAAGCTTCAAATTCGACAATTTCGTCTGAAAACAGTTCATAAACGTCTATTAACATTAGGTTACCCGCTATCAACTTGCCCTCCTTTGAGGGTGATTATGATAATTGGTTGTTCTTTAGAGATACATTTAATTCTATCATACATACCAACACGGAACTTTACAACATTCAGAAATTCCATTATCTAAGATTATCCTTACAAGGTATTACCGCAGAAACAATACGTAACCTGGAAATTTATGAGGCAACATATGAAACTGCATGGGAATTACTAAAAGACAGATTCGAAAACAAATCTCTTCTTGTTAATAATCATATTAAAAATTATTTAACTTACCAAATGTTTCAAAAAATTCACATCATGATCTACGCACCTTACTTGATGGTTTCCAAAGACATTTACGCTCTCTTGAGTCCTTAGACTTAGACACAACATCTTGGGATGCCCTTATCATATATCTAATCACTACAAAACTAGACAATGCTACACAGAAAGAATGGGAACTGTCAATTAAAGACGACAAGATCACATTACCCACTTTGAGTAACTTAACTGAATTTCTAAAAGGCAAATGTAGAGTCTTAGAATCTATTAATCATCAAGAAGAAAAATCTCGTCCCAAATTCCCATCTACAGGCAATCCCAAGTCCAAAAATTTCTAATAATTCTTCTAACTGTTCTTTATGCAAACAAAAACATCTAATTTACGCTTGTCCTGAATTTCTCAAATTAGAAACGTCATTAAGACATAATGAAGCAAAACGCTTACGACTTTGCATAAATTGTCTGCGTAGTGGTTATTTCACTAAGGAATGCAAATCTTCCGGATGTCATAAATGTGGAAAAATACACCACACACTTTTACACTTTCAAGGTAACTCACAAAAGCTTATTGAAACCAATAATCAAACCAGCAGCAGTTTACCTTGCTCAAGTCCAGGTATATCAGAAAGCTCTCATGCACTGATAGCACGTAACATTTCGTTTGAGCACAAATCTACTACTTTGCTATCAACTGTAAAAATAAAAGTCTTTGACATCTCAGGTAACGAATACGAGGCTCGTGCGCTTCTAGATAACGGCTCGGAAAGTAATTTTATTTCCCAGCGCCTATTAAACCTTCACAGGTTTCCTACAACCAAAACACATTTTTCTATTTCTGGTATAAACCAAACACATTCTTTTGTAAGCTATAGAACATCAGTAAAATTTAAATCCAAAATTTTAAACTTTTCTCAAGTAATTTCTTGCTTAGTACTTCCAGAAATTGCAGGATATTTACCTTCTGTCACATTCGATAAGAAAATACTTAATATCCCTTCTAGTATTACTCTGGCCGATCCAGACTTCAATATTTCATCTCCTATTGATCTTCTTATCGGTGCAGATCTCTTCTGGAATTTAATTTGTATTGGTCAGATTAAATTCTCACCTGGACAACCGATTCTTCAAAAAACCAAACTCGGATGGATTATCTCAGGTCCATTATTTCCAAACAATAGCGTTGCAGCCAGAACTACATGCCATTTGTCGACCATAAACAATTTAAGCATTGAAGATCAACTTCAAAAATTTAGGGACATTGAAGAATGCATAAAAACAAAATTTTTGTCCAACGAAGAACTTTCTTGTGAAGATCACTTCTTAAAAACGACCTCTCTTAATTCTTCTGGTAGGTTTGTAGTATCACTTCCCTTGAAATCTTCCGTCGACAATCTAGGCAACTCTAAGACTACAGCAACAAAAATATTTTATTCTCTCGAAAAGAAGCTTAATGCGAATTTTGAATTAAAAGATGATTACACTCGATTTATCGATGAATATTTATCCTTACACCATATGTTCGTTTCACCCTTTGTAACCATAGGATCTGAGTTCTTTCTTCCTCATAATTGTGTCTATAAAGGCAATAAAATTCGTGTTGTTTTTGACGGTTCTGCCAATACAGATTCAGGTATTTCCCTGAACGACATTCTTATGGTTGGACCTAATTTGCAAGATGATCTTTTCACTATCATCTCACGTTTTCGTAAACATAGTTTTGTACTAACAGCCGATATATAAAAGATGTATCGACAAATACTGATAAAGGAGGAAAAACGCTCCTTACAAAAGATCATATGGCGATCTGATCATACAAACTCTCTCGAAACTTATACTTTAAACACCGTAACTTACGGTACTGCTTCTGCTAGTTTTCTTGCCATTAGATGTCTTCAAGAAGTGGCACATATGTATGCAACCGATTTTCCTGACATACCTTTACTAATTTTACGGGACTTTTATGTCGACGATCTTCACGCAGGTGGTTCGACAATAGAAGATATCAAACGCATTCAATCACTTACTTCCGAATTAATGTCTCGTCATGGTTTCCAATTGAGGAAATGGAAGACAAACGCTCCTATTTTAAACTTTAACAATCAAAATAATGTTTCCTTGGAAATTGGAGCTAACGATACTATCAAAACTTTGGGCTTATTGTGGAGTCCAAAATCTGACACTTTTCATTTCAATGTTCAACCTATAGAGCACAAGTGTAAAGTTACAAAGAGACTTATTCTTTCCACTATATCAAAAATATTTGATCCACTAGGTTTGCTTTCGGCTGTAACTATAACAGCTAAAATTATTCTCCAAGATTTGTGGAAATTAAAAATTTTCCTGGGACGAAGTCGTTCCCATGGATATCTTTACGAAATGGGTTACATATCAGACTCAACTGGTTAAACTTAATCAGTTACAAATTCCTAGGCATGTAATTTGTACAAACTACAAGTCAATTCAACTACACGGTTTTTCAGATGCATCCACCACTGCATATTATGGTGCTTGCATTTATATTCGTTCATCTGAAAACTTCGAAAATTTTCGTTGTCATCTACTTTGCCCCAAACCCAGAGTAGCTCCTTTAAAACACATCCTCACGGTACCGCGCCTAGAACTTTGTGGAGCTTACTTGCTAGCTGAGTTGATAGATAAGGTAAAACAACACATGCAATTAGATTTCGAAGAAATCACTTACTGGTGCGACTCCACTATTGTTCTAGTATGGATAAAGACTTCTCCGAGTTTGTTAAAGACCTTTGTGGCAAATAGAGTTTCTCAAATTCAAACTTTGACCGAATCTCAAACATGGCGTTGCGTGAATACACTTGAGAATCTCGCAAATCTTCTATTAAGGGGAATTTCTCCTACATCACTTATCACTTTCGAAACGTGGTTTCATGTCCCATCATGGCTAGCTAAACCAGAAACTCATTGCCCTAATAGAACATTCGAACCTTTTCAACTCCCTGAGCTTCTACCAGCATCAGCCCTTATCGCAAGAGTTCACATGAAATTGGACATCATCACTAAAATATCCTCATTTGTAAAACTACAGAGCATTATCGCTTATGTACTACGCTTTATAAATAATTGTAAATTTTCTCCTAAACGAAGGAACCTTTCTTGTGAGGCAATAGATAATGCTTTAAAATATATAATTCGACTATTACAAAATGAAATATTTTATGACGACTTGACACACCTTAAGAGACATGGTAACGTTGACTCTAAAAGTAAACTACTTACCCTCAATCCGTTCATCGATAAGGATAACCACATTGGTGGAAAACTGCATAATTCTGATTTTTGTTACGATAAAAAACATCCCATTGTCCTTGATTCTAAACACCACTTAACTACTATTCTTGTACGAAATGAGCATCTTACCTTAAATCATTGCGGTCCTCAATTACTATTAGCTTCCATTCGTGAAAAATTTTGGCCCATTAATGGACGTCAAGTGGTTCGCAGAATCGTTCGCGATTGTATTATCTGTTGTAGGGTGGCTCCTAAATTAGAAACCTATCTTATGGGTAATTTACCCTCGTCACGTCTTGTTCCCTCTAGGCCATTCTACAACTGTGGACTTGACTATGCAGGACCTTTTTTGCTAAAGGATCGACACACCCGAAATTATAAAACTATCAAGGGTTACATAGCTCTATTCATCTGTTTAGCAACTAAGGCCATACATTTAGAAGTCGTGAGCAGCTTGACCACGGAAAGTTTTCTAGCAACGCTTTATTTCTCGACGCGGAAAATGCGCCTCCATCCTTTCGGACAATGGTAGTACCTTCGTTGGCGCAAAAAATGAGCTTGTCAAATTTTTTGACACCTCTAGTTCAACTATTAGGGACAATTTAACTACCGAAGGTATCAATTGGCAGGTTATTCCTCCACGATCACCTCACTTTGGGGGAGTTTGGGAGGCGGGAGTAAAATCTGTCAAATTTCACCTAAAGCGTGTCATTGGCAATACAATTCTTTCATATGAAGAGTTTTCCACTGTTTTATGTCAAATTAAAGCTTGCCTAAACTCACGACCACTCTCACCAATGTCTAATGACCCTTCCGACTTACTTCCTCTTACTCCTGCACACTTTTTAATTGGATCCACATTGACCGCAATACCTGAACGGAATTTCTTAGATGTCAAGGACCTTAGCAGATTCCAAAGGCTTCAAAAAATGATCCAAGGTTATTGGACTAGGTGGTCCAAGGAATATATTTCATCCCTCCAGCAGCGAGTTAAGTGGAAAAAACATTTCAACAGTCTTCTTAGAACTGGAAGTCTAGTGCCTGGTGATGGTGCCTGGTGATGGTGCCTGGGTAGAGTGACTCAGTTACATGCGGGTAGTGACGGAATAGTTCGTGCAGTGACAATTAAAAATAATAGAGGTTGTTTCAAGCGACCAGTGACAAAGGTGTGCGTCCTACCCACAGATCAGTGACTTAAGCTTCAGTGAAACAAACGGTGAAACAAACTTTTAACTCAACTCGATTACTTGTTGAACCCCTACAGGCGTTCAAGGGAGGCGGCTTAAATGTTAAAACTTTCGAGCAACCCCGTATAATAAACTTTCAGTCAAATTTTACCCGACCTTTATCTAACACCCCTTGAGAGGGGCTACAGGTAATTGCGGACAGAAGACAGTCTCATAACAGTCTCATCACAACATCGTTACAATAACGACGCCAGTTTTAAATTTATCGCTTACGAAATATTTTACATGTGCCTTTTTTTTATTTCTTCAATACAGTTTAGTTTAAGTGATTTGTTTTTGTATTACTCTACGTGAAATTCTAATAAGATTTAACTTTAATTACAATTTAAATTTACATTAGGCAAATAAGACCATCGGTGGAGTAAATTCAATAGAAAATTGTCATTAGTGACTGTAATTGTAACAACAACATTTTTTTCCTCTTTTTGGACCTCCATTGATAAATCAGAATATGATTCACTTAAACTTAAACTTAAACATCCTAATTTTTAGTAACATATAATGTAACATATTTGTAAATGTATAACATTTAAAGGGTTTTCACCCATGTATTTTAGTGGGTCATAGCATGTACACTTTGTTACACTGATCATGGAATTTACATTCCGAAAACGTTCTGTATTTGTGATATAGCCCGTTTGGGTATTTTATTTATACCTTTTACTAAAAATTTCAAATAATTTTTTTTTAATTAAATAATGTTGTTTTGTTATAAATAAGCGGATAATAACAAGTAACTTTATTTACCTATGAAATTAAAATAAAAAATCAACTAACCTAACGATCCCAACAAAGTAAAATGTAACCGATAATAATAATTAACGCTAAGAATAGAAGAGCAAAGAGAGACAGACCGCTGCGTACCGTTCAATTTCTCGATTCAAAAATACGTTTGAGAATTTACGTTCCACAATCGACTCGTTTTAGTATTGTCCAGTTTTTTTTTAAATACAAAAAAACTGTCTGCTAATATAAAAAGACAATATTTGCCTTTATTGAAGTTTCAATGATTTGAAAATGATGCATAAATAAGCTTATATTTAAAATTAATAGAATTAAGCTCAATCCGGCTCGAAGGACTATAAATGAATACTAATTGTAGGAAATATGAAAACGAATTGGTAAATTTAAGATTGAATTTCAAATAATATGGTTCTACAAATTATGCAAAAAATCTCTTACCTTAAATTGGTGTTCTTTAGGATTTGGTTAATTATGCAGACCCAAATGTGATTACTCGATTCATCACTGCTCCATCACTTCAATGGATTCCTTCCATGAAATTCCTGTTGGATGTGAGACGGTAACGTTCCGAATTTTTAACCTATTTCGTTGAAGGCTGGAAGCGAAGTCGTACCAAAATCTACTCATTGGCACATGCCTATTTGGATATATGAGCGATTTGTGTGCGTCGAAGTAAAATCATATTATATCGCGCTTTGAATGAAATGCGACCAATAAGCACATAAAGTTATTCTGCATCATTTCAAGGAAATATAATTATTAAAGATCTAAAACTTATTCTACCCGAAATAAATTAAGTATTATAATAATATTTAATATAAAATAAAGAAATAAGGATTCCAGAACAATCTATGCGAACTATATGACATAAAACTAACAATTTCTAGTGTTAACTACCCACAATGTAATGGATCTGTAGAGAGATTTCATGGTACAGTCTCATCAAAGATCATTCCTTCACCATACTCCCGTGTACAACAATATGCTATAACAACACGAAAAATTAGACCCATGGTTTTCCACCGTACGAACTTATATTTAGACATACTGCAGAACGACCACCAGAAACTCTATAAAATGAAAAAATGCTAATGTCTATATACATTCGAGACCTGAATAATCGTATGGAATACTGTTACAAAGTAGCAAGAGAAAAGAGAAAAAAAAAAACGAAAAGAACAGGCAAAAATAAGATTTGACGAAAATATTTCAGCACAACAACCTGATTTTAAAATCGGTGATAAAGTTTAAATAAAAGAACCCCAAATTAGATCAAAATCAGAAAATGTTTTTAACGGACGTGTCGAAATTCAAGAACTCTTTACAAATTCCGCAATTATCCTAAACCCCAAACCTAACCAAACTTCCAAAGTAAATTTTGACAGACTAAAACCTTACTTTGAATAATTTTCCTTTACAGATTTTATGGACATTTTTTCAATCGCCCAATCTCAAATTCATCTCACTCATATTAATAACATATTTGGAATATTTTTTCATGAAAAAGAAACTATACAAATATCTAACGATAAATAGACCTTGCTTGTTTACAACGAATGGTTCCCCATCAATATCTACAATATCTAACAATGGCAGAATTTTATAAAAACTACTGGAAATATTTAATAATGCTGATACACCGAAAAAACTTGCATTTCAAGCCGAGGTAAAGACACATGTCAGTCTGTTTAAACAAATTATTAATAATTTTATTTCTCCCATATACTTAATGAACTCATTGAAAGAAATCTCACAGTCATTGTAAAGGAATATATTGCCTCTACCAAACTATAATTATGTCAAATATACCTCAGTATATTGATGTAATAAAATTTCAAAAATCGTTTTCGTCCTCGAAATCCCATTAGTTGATCCCGAAATCGATACCCTATATCAATTATATTCAATAACAATATTAGATACTTAATTAAACTGGTTTTAATCATCTACTTTCAACTGTACATAAACATATAGCGCGAGATGATAATTCAATTTCATATATATTACCCTTGGACACCGAAAAATGCAAACAGATCAGTCAAAACCAAAGCATGTGTGCAGATATTCTTCCATATTCCATAGACACCGATGCCATATGTCAAGCCCAGCTTTTGAAACCTTCCAGAATTCCCCCAACAACTTGCCAAATGTCGATGCTCTTGGCAAAAGGTTACAATGTGCAAGAAATTGACCGAAATTTATGGTTACTAACTATTTCCGATCCATTACCAGTAACAGTAGAGTGTGCAAGAAAAGATGTCACTACACAAATAATCAGAACAAATTAAATTTTAAGATTAATTACCGAATGTACCGCATTCATTGGCAGTACCAAAGTTCACTCTAGAGACCAAATCGAGTAATATCCAAATATCACTTATAGAAGTCACCCAATTAACGTACCCTACAGATGCTGTGACCATTTCGAAACCAAGGGTTACACATCAAAATTAAAACGAATAAAACTCAATAAGATCAACGTAAATAATTTAAACATTTCCCAACACAAATTAGACCAATATTTAGAAGAACTAGAACATATCATGTACCACAGTTCGAATTCGACAAGCTGAGTGAGTGGACGTATTCGAGTGCTGGTATTTTTATTTTTTGTTAAGATAACTATATTACCTGTCATAATTATATTTTTATTGATATATTGAACCTCGTTTATTTTTCAAACTTAGCTTTGGTTTGACTAATTACATATTTTATTTTGTATTAACTGATAGAATTTCAGATATTTTAAATTTAGAAGCTGTGTGATAAAAACGTCTTAAATTAGTTAAACCATGGGGGAAAATACGGGCGGGGAACCGCCCGATTTAAATGAATGTACGAACAATATTGAAAGGAGAATTACAGATGATTATAATAATATTATTGATCTAGAAAATCGTTATAGACCAGGCGATAAAGGTCCTTATTTCGTGTTTGTTGAGCACAAAGAAAAAAATCTTGGAAGACTTTTTCCAACTAAAATCGGTCACTACCTACTTCCTGTTGAAGCAATAAGTAAAGAAGTATAGGATATAAAGTCAGTAGGAATAAACCGCGTGAAAGTTATATTTAAAACTTTGGAATCGGCTAATTCTCTAGTTAATGATTATGTCATTAACCCTCTATTGCACACACCATTTTAGACAGCAGCAAAAAAAATTTAAGGTAAATATGGGAAAGTAAGGTAATTTAGACTAGTTTTAGGTAGTTATTTATTTTTAAAAGTTTTTATTTCTTTGAAAAAAAAAAGTGTATATTCAGATATACATTGTGCATATATTATTAAAAAAAATTGCAATTCTATACCTTAGTCAATACAGATTTTTCATAGACGGTTCTTACGATAATATAAAGAAAAGCAGGCACAATATCTAGTAATAATAAAAAATATTAAAACTATTGATGAAAATCTAGGAAACAGTTTCTGTCTGGAACAAAACATAGGAAACAGTTACATTTAGTGCATTTTACTTTTGTTATTTTTTGGCATTTTTTATTCTTACATCTTCCTGTCTTTTTTTCATAGTGGGACCAATGGTCCATTCTATCAGCAATACAGTCTGTGTTTGCGGAGACACAAGTTTTAATTATTTTTTTGTCCAATGATGGTGTACTGCCGGATGTGCGACCTCTTTTTGCTAACTTACTAGCCCAACATAAACTCTGAGCAACATCTGCCTTGAAGTCATATAAAGACAGCTGTTGTTTTTTAGGAATTCCACAGTCATCTAGCTCGCCTATACATAAGCCAAGCAATTATGACGCTCATGTCATTTCATTAGATGAAACAATATTCTAAGATAATATTTTCTGGACCGAATCTTTGTTCGGTAAAGTGCCAAGAGAGAATCTATCAAATCCACTCCCCCCATAAATTCATTATATAAAATAATAATACTGGGGCATTTTATTGTTATACTTTCCTTTTTTTACGCTACGCTTTACGCTTTTATACGTCGTACCTCTGGACAGTCGTTTCAGGAGAAGCACTGCCAAATGTACTTAGCAATGTCACTGCCTTATTGTCATACCATTTGACAACTCTGAGTGTTGTGCTGTTATGGACAGCAACCTTTTCCACACAACTCCCTCGACCTTGCTTCATTAGCACTTTATCTGCTGGCAGCTTGTTTTTGGGAACCCTGTTTGTACGAACTGTACCCAAATTCTGGATGCCATTTTCAGATAATTTTATTTGCAACTCAGGACTGCAAAACCAATTGTCATAAAATAGCAAAAAGTTTTGGTTTTTTGGTATGCGTTCAGCTAAGCGAATAACAACATTACTGCTGGCACTTATATCTGGTAAATCATCTGGTTGCTTCTGAGCTCCACAATAAACCTCAAAATCATATACTATGCCGCTCGCACCTGCAAGACAAAATAATTTGTAACCCCATTTCTTTGGCTTTTTGGGATTATATTGCTTTAGTCCGCTACGTCCTTTATATGGAATAATTTGCTCGTCGACAGATAAATGTTGCTCTATTGATATGGACTTCATATTGTGCCTTATGATTTTAATCACGTTGCTTATTTTGAACAAACGATCTGGCGGATTTGATGGTAGTTGATGATTATCAGCAAAATGTAAATTTTTTTTATTTGCTCAAATCTTCGTAACGGCATTACATCAGCGACTTGAGAAATTCTACAAGCATTACTCCAATACCTTCTAGTACCTGGTACTGATATTAGTGACATATAGAAACAAGCTCCTAAAAACTGTTCCAGATCTTTTGAATCCATAGAAAAGTTTCCAGATATATCTGTTTGTGTAGCATACAAATTTGATTGCTCCACTATATAATCTAACAAAGCTTTATCAACTAATTTATAAAAATATTGGACGGGAGTTTTCACTTCTGTTTCATCATGTAGGTGGGCACCCCAATGAGGCGTTTGAGCTGCCTCATTCTTTGAATTTGTCCATTTCAAAACTATTTTCTTTTTTCCATAATTTGAACAAATGGGAATTTGATTATTTGTTAGGTCTGATAGAGATAGCGGTCGGTCTTCATCATCAGAAGAATCCGCTTGCTGACCCAATTGCTCACCTTCGACTGTTTCATCATCACTACTAGATGTAATTTACTAAAAAAAGTTGCAATATGCAGGAAAAAAACTTATCTTGTAACATATCTGGTAGATAAGTTTCATCTGTTATGCTATCATCGCTGCTATAATCAAGATCGCTGTCAATATGTGGTAAAAGTATATTTGTTTCCTTTTGTTTGCCATAAAAACGTGTTGGATCCATGATGAAAATAAAAATACCGAGTACCAAAAAATGCAGTCACTATTGCACAGTGTATAGTGTATATTTGAATATACAGTTGTAAAATATGCACTACTTCTTCTCACGAGTCGAAGATTGAAACACAAAACACACCTTGCTATTCAAAAGACTTTACAAGACTAAATACTAAATTTTATTTCTATTTTTACCTGCGTAAAACCCCACAAATAATTCACTGAAGTGGGCGGTCCTCCTAGCAACGTCATTAGACAACCTCCTCGATGTTGCCATTTTTTTTTATCGCTGTTATTTGGAATTTTTGTTATTTTCTATAGAAAACCTACATAATACAGTTGCTGCAACATGTATTTTAGAATATACAATGACCAATTTTGTTTTAAGCTCGATATAAAGCAATATAGACCAGAGATAATATTTGTATATTTAAATATACATGGTACCATAGAGGGTTAAACAAAATAATCTAGTTGCATATGTCCCTAAATTCTACACCCACAAAGATGGTATCATAAGAGTGGTTGATACTTTTTTTACCGATGAGTACCTACTAATACAGTCACACTATCATCCTAATACGCTGATCAGCTTAAGTCACTAACTTTCTAATGTCCTAATCAGCTTAAAATGTAATACTGGTAGTTCTGTTATGACATTGTCAAGTCAAACTCAATTCCTAAAACGGTGATCGACTTAAGTCACTAATTTCCTTATATGGTCACGAGTAGTTCAGTGATGACATATAAACACAGCGGAAGGCGATAGATAATAAATTGGTATCCTAAGTTCGTGGCAAAAAGTAATAAATATAATTTGGTGTAATTAATTCTGACCAATGTGAACGAGTTTGGTTAATAAAATAAATATATTTGCGTAAATAAGTGTTTTAACTATTTTAATAGACGATATCAGAATTATATTAAAAGACCTACGGTTGTTGCCGAGAGGGGGCATTTGGGCCTGTAGGACCCATCGCCGGCTCTTCGGGCTTCTTCCTATCCCCGGAATTGGATCGGGTATTCACCATCTTTGGTTTGTCGCTGGTAGAAAGGTTAAATACTACCGCTGTTATAAATAACAGTTCCAGTGACAAATATTTGTTATAGGTAACGGTTCCAAGGAACAGTTACAAAGTAACAGAGCAAAAATGGGAAAACAGATAGGTTAAAATGATCTAAGTATTCCTTGACTTACGAAAGGAATAACTTAGTAAACAATTAAATTAAATGGTATAAAAATATAATGCAAAGAAAAAAATGTTTCTAAGTGTTTCTTGACTTACGGAAGAAACAACTTAGGACAGAAATATAGATAAATGAAATATGTAAATGTGAGAGTAAAATATGGAAATATTTCTAAGTGTTTCTTGACTTACGGAAGAAACGACTTAGAGTGGAAAAATAAAATACTCAAAATATAAAACGAGAAATGCAAAAGTGAAACAGATTATAGAAATATGTCTAAGTGTTTCTTGACTTACGGAAGAAACAACTTAGAACAGAAAATAAACAAGAGAATCAAATATAGTAAAATAAATGCACAAATATTTATAAGTGTTTCTTGACTTACGGAAGAAACGACTTATAATAGAAAATAAGAAAAATCAAATATAGAAAAGATGTGAAAATATTGCTAAGTGTTTCTTGACTTACGGAAGAAACAACTTAGCATAAAATAGAAAATGAAAGAAACAAATGTATTAAGTATTTTCTTAACTTAAGAAAGAAAATATCTTAGATAAAATATCGGAAATAATAATGCGATATGAAAATATTTCTAAGGGTTCTTTTGACTTATCGGAAAAGAACGACTTAGACACACAATAAAATAACAAGTCAGATATCAGAGAAATACTTATAAGAGCTCTTTGACTTACCGAAAAGAACTACTTAGATACAAAGTACAAAATCAAATATATAAAATAGAAAAAGCAAGATAAATATTTCTAAGTGTTCTTAACTTACGGAAGAACAACTTAGACACAAAATACAAGAAAAATAAACAATCAAAATATTCAAATAAAATATCAAACAATCAGTACATGAACAAATATAGATTAATATAATATTCTAACCTGAAAAGGTCTGAATATACAATAATGCTAAAATAAAAAAAAATGGTATATAGGAAATCAGAAATAAAACAATAACTTAGTTGGAACAATAATAGCACCGACTAGGTCTACAGTAGAAGAGGCAAGCTCGACTGACCGATGAGAGAAAATCTACCTGTTTTTATGTAAAACAAATCCTTTGTTTTACGTAGCGAAAGTGGAATTTCTCTGCATCAAATCAATTAGAAATTTGGATTTGGCCAACCTTGGAATTCCCAAGTATTTTAACCGATATCCAAATTCCTTGATGCGTCGAGGACACGGTAGAGTTTAGTGAAATATTTTTAATGTTAAGTGAATGAAAGTGTCAAAAATGCCAAAAAAGAAAAAGTCCAAGCGAAATAGTAGTTCAAATAGTGAAGCCAGAACTATTTCGTCCACGGATTCTTCGCCGGGAAGGGAGTCAAGGCATACGAAAACGAAAAAAACACGTCAACAAGTCAAGAAGTAGATAAAAAAATTCAAAAATAAATAGAACCTATACGCTTTCGCCTTTGCCTCAAATTAAAGAAAATGCCACAATAATAAATTCACCATCTACATCTTATAATTTTACGAGTAGAAATATTGAATCCGTCAGTTTTGTTCCTGAATTTTATCCACTAATTGGAGAAATAGATCGATCGATTGAAATAATAGAGCACAATGCTAAGACGTATCGTTGGTCTGATAATTACATATTTCAAGCGATTTTTAAGCTTAGAGGTATCGCTAAAACATGGTACGCTAGCTTTATTGAAAATGAAGTTGCATGGTCTCAATTTTCTTGGGCAGAATCAGTGTTGGAAAATACTTTTTAAAGTACACGAAATACGTATAGTCTTTTTATGGACGTAGCCCATCATAAACCAACAGAGGGTTCTTCATTATATGAATTTTATTTTGAACATTTAGCAAAAATTAATAAACTTAAAGTAAATTTTTCTGTAAAGTAAAGATTTTTTTATAATTGGTGCTATTGGAGACAAACATATTAAATCTGCTATTGAAGTTGCTCAAATCAAAGATGTCAATTTATTGGCAGTTTATTTAAGAAATAAGCTTTATCACAAAAGTCCAGAAAAATTGTATGATTTAATAAATCAAATTGTTTTTTCCAAATCAAAATTTGTACATACTAACAAATTTGTTAACAACGTTCAGGGTCACTTAAAAAAAAGATTGTCACCACAGATACCAAATATGCAGATTTTGTAAAATTAAAGGTCATATTGAACAACACTGTTTTAAAAAGAACAAGGAATGTCAAGAGACAAAAGTAAATAAAATGAACAAAAATTCATCAAAAAAGAGTAATTCATCTTTCGCAAGCCCTTCTTTTTACATTGATAAAAACGATGGTCAAAACCGTCTGGTGGTAGATTATAGGCATGTAAATACAATTTTAAAAAAGATACCTCCGACAATGCCAATAATTGAAGAGATAATTAACAACTTATATAATTATAAATATTTTACGTCCTTGGAATTGGCAGCAGGATATCATCAAATTCCTATGGCAGATAACTCAATCAAATACACAGCATTCGTTACTATAGTCAAGGAAATTATGAATATTTACGCTGTCCCTTTGGGTTATCTAATGCACCGACTGTATTTCAAGAAATGACAAACAAAATCTTTGAACCATCTAAACAAAACAGTATTACTCCGTATTTGGATGATATCTTAATTCCCTCATAAAGTATTGAGGAAGGCCTAGAACTATTAAATAAAATTTCAATTACAAGTATTAGAAGATTATGGTTTAACTGTAAAGATGTCAAAATCAAAATTTTTAATGACAAAAATTACCTACTTGGGATATGAAATTTCATTTAATAAAATTTCACCAAGTAAACATCAGACTGAGTCAGTAAAAAAATTTCCTTTGCCAAATAATCAGCATCAATTAAGGCAATTTCCTAGATTGATATCATTTTTCCGAAATTTCATACCAAATTTTGCAAGACGGACTGCAAAATTGACGCAATTACTAAAAAAAGATTGTAACGATAACGATGCAACGTTGTTGTACGTTGAGCCGTTTAGACGTTAACAGCTTAGTGCCGTTTTGACACTGCCACCATCTTTGTTTTTTGCTTCAATGTATTCGTTACTTCCTCCCCTTTCCAACAATACCTCACACGTCACGATCCGATGAGTCGTTTTACCCCCACCACGAAATGAGCCAAAAATGACCAGAATGGACCTTAGCGATTTCTTATGGGATTTAACATGGGAAAATACGCCGAACTGTCAGAACCTTTACTGAAATCACAAAATAAATACGTCTTGGTTTTGATTCATGCCTTTTCTAAATTTGTGTTTGTTGAAGCTGTCCCAGATACATCAGGTGTTGGAGAACAATAATCTCCAACCAAATAATTCTATTTCAAAACAAATAAAAATATTTCCGCCGCATCGCTTACCTAAATAAATTCCTTGCCTGCATTGACTTATTTCTTAGAATGTTAATCTCCGCCCATATTGACCTTAAACCGGTAGATCCTTCAAAAGGCATAGCCAAATATTTCGGAGAGGCTAGGGGAAGCCAGTGAATTAGCAATAGTTGTAGGGTTTAGACCTACTTTTCAAGTTTCGGAGAGTTTTTCTCCACGTTCGCAATCGCAAGTTACGCAATATATCGAAAACCCTTAATGTGAAGTGTTATGGTGTTTTCGTTCGTAAACTGTAATTTTCTAATTAGGTTCCTTACGATTAGTTATTCACTCGCAGTTTATAAATTTCTATTTCTTGTCCTTTTTCAATTACAGTTCTAGCTAAACAAGTTATTGTTTTATTTCATTATATCAATCTATTCAACAGGCCAGACTAAATCACATTTAAGAGTCCATTTAAGTTTCTATTACTGAGTATTCGAAGGCTAGCGGACCAATTGGACTTACAGCAAGTACAAACCGCTGAAAGAGACACTGTTAGCAAACAAGACTCTACGTGAAGGGATGTTGAAAACCAGCATCCCTCCATTTGTTCACTTCGAGCCGGATTTTGATTTTACTAGCCGACTTTCTGGCCTAAAATATTCAATTTATATAATTCTGTGCTTTCAAAAAGACAGTAAAAATTTCGTGTGTTTCGGATATTCTCGTCGATAGACAACAATTCCTAGAGACATAGTGAGTGCGTTGTTTATTCTACGGACAAACAAACATTCGATAAACAAAACAAAACAGTGATAGTTTAAAGAAAACCAGTGATTACTTCAAGAAATGCTGTTCCAGGACTAGCTGATTCCAGAGCGGGATAGGCAGCCCACATTCAAGTACATACTAAGAACCCAGGGGTGACGTACAAATCAAACTTTTTTATATAAATTCAAAAAGTTATTTCAAAAATCTAGTGCAACTTAGTGTTCTTATAAAGGTAAACTTTGTTAAAGAACTATTCAGGGTTAAATTTTTAGTTTAGCTTATTGCATGCTTGTTAAAATTCAAAATTAATAATTCAGAATTAATTAATTCAAAAATAAATAATAATTTCATTTAAAAATAAACAAATTAAAGTTATTACAATGAGCAATAAAGGTTTAGATAAATTAACAAAAAAGAAGCAGTCTATACTAGATTCTGTTGGTAGAATTCAAGCGTGGCTAGAAATAAACCACGACTCGGAAAAAGATATTTTCTCATTCAAAACACGAGAAGATAGGTTAAGAGACCTTTTCTCTGACTTCAACAGCGTACAGGATGAAATTGAATTCCTGGACGATTCTCAAGAATCTGATCGTGCTTTGTTTGAAGAAAATTATTTTGTGACGCTTTCAAAAATTCAAAATTCAATTAAATCATTGGAAATTACCAATACAGGAAGCGCTACTAAACAAATGGCCGTAAAACTCCCAGAAATCAGTATAAACAAATTTTCTGGACACGTAAGTGATTTTGAAAGCTTCTATGAACTATTCGACACACTGATAATAAAAAATCAGTCCCTTTCTGATATCCAAAGATTTCTTTACTTAAAAAGTTACCTACAGGGTGATTCTCTAAAATTGGTGGATTCTTTGAAAGTCACCAATGAAAATTTTTCAATTGCTTTGGATATTCTAAAAAACCGCTATCAAAATAAGGTCACAATCATAAATTCTTATTTAACAGAAATTCTAGACATTCCTACACTGAGCAACAGCTCACCGCAAATTCTCAGAAATTTTCTAACAACTGTAACAAAAAACATGCAACTGCTAAAAAATTTGCAATTTTCAAGTTCAGAGCTCATTGATATAATTTTAGTTTTTCTGCTACAAAGCAAATTAGACTTTTCAACAAGGAGACTTTTTGAAACTGAGCGAAATCATACAGATATACCAAATTTAGATGCTTTTCTTAAATTTCTTGAAAAAAGGTGCATTGTTCTGGAAAGTCTGGAAAATACAAATCCTAGGCAAACCAAAACCGTGGAAGTTTCACATCATGCATACAGTAATAACACATCAGAGGATTCAAATAAAAATAATATTTCAAATAATTTAGTTTCTGACTTTTATTGTATTTACTGCAAAAAACAAGGTCATAAAATTTATAAATGTCAATTTTTCAAAAACATTCAGCATGATGAAAAAATAAAATTCGTAAATTCAAAAGGTCTCTGCGTAAACTGCTTAGGTAGGCATAATTCTAAAAACTGCTCCTCAAAACATGGATGCACCATATGTAAAAAGCGCCATAACACTGTTCTTCACATTTCGGGTAAAGATTATACTTTTTCTACGACCCATAACAATGAAAGTCCGTCAACTTCTACAAATTCAAACAATTACAAACGCGAACATTCGTCTAATTTAAATTTTCAAGGTCCTTCAGTTCAAGGGCAAGAACCTCTTACAAATTCTTTTTCTGCTTTGTCCGTAAAAAATTCAAACATACTTCTCGCTATGGCCAAAGTCACCATTTTCGACAAAAACGGGAGCCCTTTAACGGCCCGATTGTTACTCGATACAGGAAATCAGAATAGCTTTTGTACCCGGTGTCTCGCTGGTAGGCTGGGTTATAAGCAGTATGACATTTCTCTAAATATCTCTGGCATAGGCCAAAATAATTCGGTTTCAAAAAAGATGGTCAACATAAAAATGCATTCTAACTACAATAAAAAGTCTTTCAAAATTTCATGTGCTATCTTAGAAAATATTACTTGCAATCTTCCACAGTTCCGCATTCTTACAAAAAAGTTACCAATTCCAGGGGACGTTTTTCTCGCCGATGATTCCTTTCACAAACCTAGTCAAATAGACATCTTGGTTGGGTCAGATTTGTACTACGACCTAATTCTTCCGGAAATAATTCCTCTTGGCCCCAGGCTTCCAATCTTGCAGGCTTCGCATCTGGGGTACCTAATTGCCGGCGTGATAGCTCCTCACTTGACGGCACCCACAGTAGCAAACAATGTTTCTGGAGAGGTTGCTCTACTTTCTACGTGTAGCACGGATGAGCTGCTCACAAAATTTTGGAACATGGAAGAACTTTCTCAAAAACCTATTCTGTCGGAAGCTGACGAGCTGGCCGAACAAATATTTCAAACTACAACAAAGATCCTTGAAAATGGACGTTTTGAAGTAGATATTCCATTAAAAAGTGCACAAGAACATCAATTACTGGGTGATTTATTTTCCATAGCCAAACGGCGTTTTCTCTCGCTCGAAAATAAATTCCAAAAAGATAAAAAATTATTTTTCGAGTACAAAAACTTCATTGACACATATATTTCTTCAGGGCATGCTGAATATGTACCGCTTTCGTTCGTGAATGAAAATTCGGACAAAAAATATTTTATTCCACATTTGTGTGTCATCAACGAACAAAATAAAAGTACAACTTTGCGTGTCGTCATGGATGCTAGTTGTAAAAGCTCTACAGGAAAAAGTCTGAACGATATTTCATTAAAAGGGTATCAGGTCCAACCTGATCTATTCGATATTCTGGTTCGTTTCAGGCAATACAAATTCATATTTTCCTGTGATATTCAAAAAATGTTTCGACAGACGTGGATCAACAAAGATCAACGTTTTCTACAAAATATTCTGTGGAGGGACGATACCCACGATTCTATAAAATGTATTCAACTTAATACTGTTACATACGGGACAAACAGCGCCCCATTTCTTGCAACGAGAGTCTTGCAAGAGATTTCAAATAAAAATAAAATTCAATTCCCATTGGCCTCACATTTTCTCGAAACCCAATTCTATGTAGATGATGGTTTATGTGGGTCAAATAATATTGAAGAATTGCTCGAAATACTTCAGCAATTAAATTCTGTTCTAGACCGCCATGGTTTTACATTACATAAATTTCATTCAAATTCATCCATATTCCTACAAAAAATTAATCCAAAACATTCAAAAAATACTACTCAGGAATATGACCTAAATTTCGATTCTACTTCCAGCAAAGTTCTAGGCCTAAAATGGGACCCTGCGAAAGACCAAATAACTATTTCCGTCCCCGAAAGTAATTTCTGCCCCCCAGTAACAAAAAGGAAAATCCTGTCTGCATTAGCACAATGTTTCGACCCTCTGGGACTAATCAATCCATTCATTGTTAAAGGCAAAATGCTTATGCAGAAACTCTATCTGCAAAAAATTCACTGGGACACAGAAATTTTGGACAAAAATATTCTAAACGATTGGAACAAGTTTCTACAGGACTTGTCACAATTAAAATATTTAAAAATTCCTCGTTTCTACTTTTCTGAAAAAGTAATTCTAAAGGTTGAGCTTCATGGATTTTCTGACAGCAGCTTGGCAGCTTATGGCGCATGCGTATACCTGAGAACTTTCTATGCCGATGAGACCATATGCTGTGCATTAGTTTCTTCCAAATCAAGGATAACTCCGTTAAAGACGGTAACACTTCCTAGGCTTGAGCTGTGTGCAATGGTTCTCCTTTCAAAACTTGTTTCAAAAATAATTTCTATCTTTGAAAATCAACCTGTAAAATTTCATTCAGTCACCCTCTGGTCAGACTCCCAGGTAGCTCTGTCGTGGTGTAAAAGTCACCCAAGTCGGTGGTCGGTTTTCGTGGCTCACCGGGTAGCATTTGTCCAAGAGTTAACTCAAAACTTTACATGGCTTTACATAAAGTCTGCACAAAATGCCGCAGACCTTCTTTCTCGAGGAATGTCTGGTTCTGAAATTCTCAATAGCGATTTCTGGTGGCAAGGCCCTAAATGCTTACGAGATAAAAATTTCAATGTTTCCAATCTAGCAAATGACAAAGTGCTCGAAAACCTGCCCGAGGAACGAAAAATAAGCCTCGTGGTAAATTTTAACGTAGAAAACTTCTGGATGAGAATTTTTTCACGTTTCTCAAATATTTCACGCTTAAAACGTACAGTAGCGTACGTATTTCGGTTTATTTCTAATTGTAAAAAACAAAAAATTTCTGAACCCCTTTCTGTGGCGGAGTTAAATTATGCTATGGATTTCATCATCAAACAAATTCAAGGTGATGCATTCTCAAAAGAAATTGCGGAGCTTAAAAATAACAAATTTATTTCAAATAAAAACATTGTTTCACTAAAACCATTTGTAGATTCTTCTAATTTTCTCAGAGTTGAAGGCAGACTTACAAACTGTCCCGACATAGACTATTTGCAAAAACATCCGATACTACTTCCATCCAAAAATCATACCGTCAATCTTATCATCAAAAATGAGCATATCAGATTGGGACATGCTGGTGCTCAAACAGTTCTCTCAAACCTTCGGTTGAAATTCTGGCCTCTCAATGGTCTAAAGGAAGCAAAACGAATTATTCGCAACTGCACCACATGTTTCCGATTTTCGTGCACTCCTGCACAACAGCTAATGGGTAACTTACCTGAAGATAGGTTGTCCATTACAACAAGACCTTTTCAAAAAATAGGTGTAGATTATGGTGGACCCTTTCTGTTAAAATCTTCTTCACTCCGAAAAGCGCCAAAAGTCAAGGCATACATAGCCATTTTCGTGTGCATGGTGACCAAAGCTGTGCACATAGAGGTTGTTTCTGATCTAACAACTTCTTCCTTTCTATTAACACTCAAAAGGTTCATCTCCCGACGTGGTAACCCAACCGTCATTTACAGTGACAATGCCACATGTTTTTCTGGTGCAAGAAACCAACTCTACGACTTATACAAATTCTTTAAAAATAAGTCAAATTCTCAAACCATTGTGGAATATCTATCTGAAAATCAAATCTCATGGAAGTTTATTCCCCCTAGATCTCCTCATTGGGCTGGGATCTGGGAAGCTTCAGTAAAAAGCGCTAAATATCATATGCGTAGACTAATAGGCTCTTCTTCTTTCACTTTCGAACAGTTTTATACTGTCATGGTTCAAATTGAAGCTGTGATGAATTCAAGGCCTATCTGTGCCATGTCCAGCGACCCTTCCGATTACACTTTTCTCAGTCCTGGGCACTTTATAATAGGCTCCAGCCTGACTGCGCATCCTGAGCAAAACTTAGAAAAAATCCCGGAAAATAAACTATCCGTGTTTCAACAAATTGCAAAAGTACAACAAAGTTTCTGGAAAAAGTGGTCTGTTGACTACTTAAACCGCTTACAAAACTCTCCAAAATGGTCCCGACCTAGGGATAACATAAAAGTCAATGACTTAGTTCTTCTGAGAGAGGACGATGTACCTCCTCTAAAATGGCCTTTAGCACGGGTAGTTGATACAATGCCCGGTCAAGATGGCAAAGTCAGAGTGGTCAAGTTAAAGACCATCAATGGTCAATTTACAAGGGCAATCTCTAAAATTTCGGTTCTCCCTAGGCAAGATAAAGAAGAGTAGGTTAGACCACAAGGCTCTAACGCCGGGGGGAATGTTGGAGAACAATAATCTCCAACCAAATAATTCTATTTCAAAACAAATAAAAATATTTCCGCCGCATCGCTTACCTAAATAAATTCCTTGCCTGCATTGACTTATTTCTTAGAATGTTAATCTCCGCCCATATTGACCTTAAACCGGTAGATCCTTCAAAAGGCATAGCCAAATATTTCGGAGAGGCTAGGGGAAGCCAGTGAATTAGCAATAGTTGTAGGGTTTAGACCTACTTTTCAAGTTTCGGAGAGTTTTTCTCCACGTTCGCAATCGCAAGTTACGCAATATATCGGGAACCCTTAATGTGAAGTGTTATGGTGTTTTCGTTCGTAAACTGTAATTTTCTAATTAGGTTCCTTACGATTAGTTATTCACTCGCAGTTTATAAATTTCTATTTCTTGTCCTTTTTCAATTACAGTTCTAGCTAAACAAGTTATTGTTTTATTTCATTATATCAATCTATTCAACAGGCCAGACTAAATCACATTTAAGAGTCCATTTTAGTTTCTATTACTGAGTATTCGAAGGCTAGCGGACCAATTGGACTTACAGCAAGTACAAACCGCTGAAAGAGACACTGTTAGCAAACAAGACTCTACGTGAAGGGATGTTGAAAACCAGCATCCCTCCATCAAGTAAAACATGTTATTCGTGCTTTAGAAGAAATTTTTAAAATATTCGGTAACACCAAACGAATGATATCAGATGCAGGATCAACAAAGGGCAAATAAAACATTACTGGATACCATTGCCACAATGGGTGCAAAATTTGAGTCCGATATGTGGGATAAGAATTTAAAAAACATTCAACAATGAATAAACGAGACAAAACACCGAATAACTAAATCTTCTCCCAGTGAAGTGTTTTTTGGAAATAAATTGAGAGTTGATGGGGACAAATACATAGTTGATAATGATATGGACATTATTGATGTAGCGTCATTGAGAAAGGATATAGCTAAACGATTAGACGAAAATAAAATCAAACAGAATAATGAATTTAATAAAAAAATATGCTCTCCAGTGAAATATGCTGTTGGTGACCTGGTATTGACAAAAGTTACAAGTTTTCCAGCAAAATATACTTAGAATATACTTATAGAAAAGTATAGAGGGCCATTCAGGATTGTTGAGGTTCTACCAAATGATAGATATCGTGCAAAAAAAAGATGTACATTTATCAAGAACAAGGCGTCCCTATCAAGGAGTTGTTGGTGAAGAACACATCAAGCGATTTAAGATTTAAGGATCTTAAAATTATTTAGGTTAGTTACATGACAGTTTAGCCATTATTTTAATTGTCATTGTCAAATTCTGGTCATTTTTGGCTCATTTCGTGGTGGAGGCGCGACCTCTCGTCGGATCGCGACGTATGAGGTATAGAACATCCCAGAGGTACTTTTCAGTGCGTCATTAATTATGACGTCATAGAATGAATTAGGTGTGTCGAGAATTATTTCATATAATTATTGAAGAATCTGGCAGATGCCAGGATCGTACTTAGCCACAGGGGTTAATCCCGTATATAAATAAAAAGTAAACAATATTATTTATTAAATTTATAAATATGGAAACATTTAAAATTGACGACAAAATTTTATTGAATTTTTGTATCTTCTTCTTCTCAAGGGGCTGTCTGCGCGTCGAAAGTTAGCAATCATCACAGCGATTTTTAATTTTGAGACAGCGGCTCTAAATAAGTCGTTATTACATGAGTTACGTCTCCTTCCTATGGATCTTTTTTTCCGGATTTTGTCTTCAGTCTCCTTACATCAATTTTCTTCAGTGTCCACGCTTCCATCCCGTATTATAATACGGATAGCACGTTGCAACTCAGCAGTCGTATTTTTAACTTAAGGTTTAAGTTTCTACAGCAGAAAAGCCTCTGTATTCTTGTAAATGCGCTTCTGGCCTGTTTGATTCTGATTCGTATTTGTTGAGAGCTGTCATTGTTTTCATTAATAGTTGTATCTAGGTATTTGAATTCTCTTACTATTTCAATAGGCTGATGCTGTACATATATCTCACGAATGTCCTGAGTTGTCTTTGTTATTATCATATATTTCTTGCTCTGTTGAGTGATGGTCCATATTCTTCTTCGCTTTCTGCGGTCACCTAATTAAGAAGTATCTGTAGGTCTTCATGTGATTCGGCTAAAAGAACTGTATCATCATCGTATCTCAGGTTATTAATGATTATGTCATTAATTCTAATGTCTACGTTACGTTAATCCATTGCCTTACTTAATATGTCTTCCAAGTATATATATTAAATAATACTGGTGTATGTATACACCCTTGTGGAATAACTCTTTGTACTTCTATTTCTTCTGTTATTTCTTCTATTCTCACTACTGCTTTTTGGCCATAGTATAAGTAACACAAAAAAGACTGTTTTCAAAAATTTATTAGGTAACTTAAAAATTAATTACATAAATAAAATGTAATTCTAATCATAAAAACTATTTACTCACTAATGCGTAATAATAATAGTTTATTGAAAACACTGAAAAGTAGAATTTGAATATCAGTGTAATAGAAAATTATAGAAAAATACTGCCAGTGGAGAGTTTCCTTAAAGATATATCCTTAGACCAATTCATGGTGAAATATTTCGGTCATAACCTAACAAAACATTAATTAGAGAGGTGCCAGTCAGATTTGGATATAAGAATTGGATGATAACTGGTTCCACTGGATATGATTATGGTTTTCACGTTTGTTGCGAAAAAAAAACGAATGATATTGAAGATAATAAAAAAATACCACTTGGAGCTAAAGTAGTAATTGATCTATTGAAATACCGGCCTGAACCATCTAGAAATTAAATTAGATCAGGTCATTGGATGAGGACCTAGGAGTTTACTGTGTTTACAACGTTTTGAGCAGAGTCAAGTATTTATAAATAACAAAGTTTGTTCATCTAGCGGATAATGTCAAAATAGGCGATTCTACAGTTTGTATGTACAAAATTAGAATTTTAGCAGATACAATTATAGAAAAATACTGCCAGTGGGGATGTTTCCATAAAGTTATTTCTTAGACAAATCCATGGTCAAATATTTTGGTCATAACCTAGCTAAACAGTTAATTAGAGAGAAGCCAGTCAGATGTGAATATAAGAATTGGGTGATGACTGGTTCCACTGGATATGATTATGGTTTTCACGTTTGTTGCCGAAAAAAGCAAATGGTACTATTAAAAAAGACCACTTGGAGCTAAAATAGATTTTATCTCCGCTTGGATTAGAAACTGACATGGAAGACACACATAAAAGCAAAAGGAAACCGACTTAATCTGAAAGCCCTTGGAAGATTGAAACGAATCTGGCCAGAAGACCTACTTGAGTAACTGTACAGAGAGGGAGAGCCATTGCTGAATGGTACCCGGCACATGCATACTACAAAATACAAACTATTTACTTATTACTCTAAATGTTAGTGTGGAATATATTGTGAATTTGCAATGAAATAAATAAAAAAATCTCTATGATAGCCATATTAAAGGGCCAGTCTATCCAAACTGTAAAACAAAATATATAAAAATGCCATTTAATAAATAAATTCTTATACATACTTAAATATTTTTTCTGGTAAATGCTTCTTTACAATAGCCATTAACTCAAACTTCATCATAGACATTGAATAATTGATATTTTGGTTTGTCAACCATTCTATTAAAGAATGTTTGGTCCAACTTGCATTTGGAATTTTTTCAAGTAGAGTTGAATGGTACGATGCATTGTCCATTATAATCAACGAAGGTTCTTCTAAGTTTGGTAAAAGCTGATGCACAAACCATTTTTCAAAATTATCTGAATTCATCGAATCATGGTAGTCACCAGATTTACTTCCACTTTTGAAAATGAGTTCACAGTTATTAATAACCCCATTTTCAGAACCTGCATGAAGGACAATGTATCGTACACCTTCTCCACTCTTCTTTCGGACTGCATAACTACTGCCATCTTGCCAGCTCTTCCGGAATCCTCCTTTACTAAATATCCACGTCTCATCCAGGAAAACTGGTTTAAAGGGGTATCCATCCATTTCATTCTCTTTGTACGCTTTTAAGAACTGGAGTCTCTTTAATGTAACATGTGTTTGCTCCATTAAATACTTCCTGTTAGAAATATTACAATTCACCCATCTGAATTTTAATACTTTTAAAACTCGCTGAAGTGCAGAAATCGAAATTTTAACCTCATCCACTTCCTCAAGCTTTTGTTTTAGTGTATAGAGAGTTACATGCTCACCTAAAATGAACAAAGTAAAATTAATAAGACACTATAGTGATTCTTCTAGAAACAATATTTGGAATGTAAAGTAACATATTAATTGTAACATTTGGAATTTATCTATTTAAATGGTATATGCAACAAACAGTATTCCGTTCATAAATCGTAGTAAGCATATTTGAATAATTCAAAGTGTAAGAGCTATAAAAATATATCTATATATTTTCCTAAAATGTATGATGTAAATGGACAAACTTCAGCAAAAAGGCAAAGAGGACTCTTAAATCTTTATTACAATATTGTAAGTAAGTTTACCAATTTACCACAGAAGTTTGGTACTTATATCAGTAGTATTCTTTTTATAAACACTTTTCACTTCTATATATTTTATATAATTATGTAACTAGTTGTCTGTAACAATTTAAAAAAAAATGTATCTGAAAAGTTAGTTGCTCATGCCTTTCTACATAACAGAAATATGATAAAATATTTTAACTACATATATTATTATTAATTATATATTATCTGTGACTTGGAATAAAAAGGGCGGATGTCCATTTTTCTGGATTTTAGGTTAATATCATTTCTATAGTAAGGACATGAGATAGTTTCATTTAAAAAAATCAGATGTCTGTATCTTTTAGGTTTTTACCTTTTGCAAAACATAAAGGTGTAAATAGATAAAATAAGGATAAATAGTTTAATTACTATTAATAAACACAAATACAACAATCATATGGTTCTTCTACAATGGGTGGACGAACAGCATTAAGTGTCATTTTATTTTATGTTATTTATAATATTTCTAGCATACAAATTGTTTCAAACATAGGGATATTCCAATATTAACTTTTATAAGTATATTGATACGTATTGTACATATTGAGTCATAAGCTTTTAAACTACAATCAAAGGTGGTTACAATGTGGCAAAATACAAACAATGGCAGATTACTGGAGTTTACATGTTGTGACACCAGCCCTTTTTATTCCAAGCCACATTATATATATAATATATATGTATGTATGTATATGTACATATAGATTTTAACTTACCTTTACTAAACATTCCGTATATACGAGTCCTAATGGTATGCTCGTATTTATTTAAAATCAAGTTAGGTTCACAACTAGTGGCTACTGATTCGCTTACTTTATTGGTATAATCAGAATCTTTTTGTATTCCTTCATTTACTAATCGCCTTATCGTTGGCAAAGAAATTTCTAACGCCTCAGCAACACGCTGAAATAAACAGTAAATAAAACAACTTTATTTTCAGGGTAATTTTCAACTTACTTCACGAACAGCAGAAATTGGTAATAATGTTTGTCCAGCTTCCTTTTCCAATTGAAAATATTTCAGCAATTTTAATATTAGTACTTGTTCTTTTTCAGTATATCTTGTCATCTTGTACAAATACAAATAAAACCACAATCACAATACTATGTAAAACAAAATACAAAATAAAATTAAGCGTCTATATTCTTTGATAAAATTATAATTATACAAAACAAATACTGACCTGAACGACAGCCGTCACTAGCTGTTCGAACGCTTCGAAAGAATGGCCAGCATGGACGAAGTTTTACGTCAACTGTCAGTAATAGGCGTATTTGATTGGCTAGCGAAAGCGCACATTTAAATATCAACGAATCAAACGTAGGTTAGGAAAGAGCCGCTTATGTATGTAAGCTTATTCTAACGCTGCAATACAGTTCTGTTTAATCACGGAACTACCGCTTTCTCCGTCACATCCAATTTAATGCATTAGAAAGAAATCGAAAAACTGTGACGCACTGAAAAGTAACTCTGGGATGTACTTTATCGTCGGAACCGTACGCGCAACGGGTTTCGCGCAGCTATGGGTAACACTGTTTTGGCTACAGGGCGGTGGCGGTAGGGCGAATGGCGGCGAGAGGGGCCGATCGAGGGGTGCGGGGGGTACTCGAGGTGTCGTCGATACATGAAAATAGCGTTAATTCTTCTTCTTTTGTGAAAAATCGTCCAAACGTAAAGATAGAGTGAATTCTTCTTCTTTTCGTATCGTTCAAACTTGAAAATAGCGTCAATTTTTTTAAAGCGTAACAGGGGCTGTTGGTAAAAGGGTGCGTTGGCTCGGCGGATCGTGACGAACAAAGGGGTCGTTGTAAATGGGGAGGAGGTAACAAATACATTGAAGCAAAAAACAAAGATGGCGGCATTATCAAAACGGCACTAAGCTGTTAACGTCTAAACGGCTCAACGTACAACAACGTGCAAGGTATCGTTGGAAAGGGGAGGAGATAAAGAATACGATGAAGCAAAAAAACAAAGATGACGGCATTACTAAAACCGCACTAAGCTGTTAACGTCTAAACGGCTCAACGTACAACAACGTGCAAGGTATAGATGAAAATGTGAGGAGGTAACGAATACGTTGAAGCAAAAAACAAAGATGGCGGCATTGCCAAAAGGACACTAAGCTTGTAGCGTCTAAACTGCTCAACGTATAACAATGTGTAAGGTATCGATGGAAAGGGGAGGGACAAACGAATACGTTGACATGAAAACAAAGATGACGTCATTGCGAAAAGGACACTAATCTTGTAAAGTCTAAACAGCTCAACGTACAACAACGTGCAAGGTATCGATGAAATTGGGAGATGGTAACGAATATGTTAAGACAAAAAACAAACGCAAAGATAATGCCAAAACGGCACTATACCATATCTCCATCGTTATTTGTCAGATTACTACGCAAAAAACGTTAAATGAAAGAGGAGGGGATATCGAATACGTTAACACAAAAACAAAGACAAATTGCCAAAAAGGCACTACACCGTATCTTCGTTTCTATTGAGTTCGATCTTCGCGAATGAGGGCTCGTTGGAAAGAGGAGAAGATATCAAAAGATTTTATCATAAAAACAAAGAAGAAAACATTGTCAAAATGGCACTATATCGGATCTTTGTTGCGATTGATCGAATTTTAGCATAATAGACGTTAAAGGAATGGAGAGTAGTCACTGAGGCTAACAGAGAAACAAACATGACAACATTGTGAAAACGACGCTAAATCATATCTTTGCTGCTATTGAACCTATTTAGAAGGGGATTCCACGTACATTACAGTTCATCATCCCGTCTCACCACCTGTAGGTTTCATCCTTTAACTATGCCCAAACCATCTAACACCTGTCATCATAAAAAGACACTTCTTTAGTTTATCGCTTCTTCTTTCTCTCTCTCTCTCTCACGAAACAATCGACCAATAGTGGTATAGGAACATCCACAAGTAAACGCCTGAATTGTGATATGTCAACGTCCAATGATGACATGTAAACGTCCCAAACCGTGGTGTTACGTATTCTCATATCACCAGGCCCTAACCAATACGTACCCTCATGCACCACGCCCCAACATGTATCGACCAATGATGACATAGGAACGGTAAGTAAACGCCTTAATGGTAACATGTAAACGCCCCTCGACACAATGAGAATGAAGTCATGACCAAAGAGATTCCACCCCGAGGCGCGCAGTCGTGTGGGATAAAAGTCGACCTGATAGAGGTTACATGATTGAATAAAATTCTGTATGTATCAAGCCTTCTAAGAAGTAAGATGGATAAAATCAAGTTGTTCAGAGGTTCGAACGTAGTCAGAAAAATAAAACGCTTAAATTTAGATGACATACTTATTGATCAATGGATGACAAACACTGAAGTTACCTGCTATATCTTTTATATCAGCGGAGAACCAGTATCGTTTGTTCTATAATAAAAATGCGCCTTTGATCCACTCAGACAGTATGATGTACCAAGAGTATTAGATTACGTATATACATTACCTCATCATCGAAAAAGAGGATACGCATGCAAACTTATAGAACATGTAAAGAAAAATAACCAATTCAGAGCATTTTGCTCCAACACAGAATCGGAACGGTTGTTTGGTAAATGTAAATGTGTTCATCATGGAATAATGAAGTATACTGTAATGTTTAGATATCCATAATAAAATCGAAATAAACATATAAACAACATATCGTGTTATATTTCTTCCACACTTATTGCAGTCTACCAGACTGTACTCTGTAATAACGGAATAGATAATAGAATATAGAAAAACGTGATATTCTCAAAGGACATACGATGGGTATATCGCATCAGAATGACTAGAAAATAATTCACAGTTAACCTATCGATGTTTGGCAATTTTAAACTTCGGACAACAACATGTAACGTACCCTAACTGTAAACGAACTGTAACAGATATCTAACGCGATCGAACATATAGCAGACGTATACCTGACACTATCTAACGCATATGCGATGTATAGCAGACGCGTTCTAACTCATATCAGACGTATAACAGTTGTAAACTAGACTCAAGATAGGACAGAACAATCGCTAAAGAAAATCTGTAGGAAAAAAAAACGAAATTTGTCAGAGTAAGAAATGAAAGAATCGTAAGAAATTATGTGCGTTAATCACAGAATAACGAAGGACATCGCAACTACACTGGTATGGACACGTCCACAGAATGGGCGACAACAAAATAACAAAAAAGTATTATATTGGACACAACAGGAAAGACGGAAATGTAGGTCATCAACTACTATACATAAATATATAAATCTCATCTGAGCAGTCATTACAAGTATCCTCCGAACAGTAACTACTATACACAACTCACAAATACGATTATTGGTATGCGATAACGTTTTATTGCATAATATATTTTATCTACAGCAATTACTATTTTACAACGATATTCAGATATAATCCAATTATAACGAGGACTAAAAACGAATTTACCATTCTTCCAGTATGTTCAAACAACTAACGTATATTACTCAACATAGATATGAGTTGGATGATCACAAACCGACAAGGACCTAAACGTTCTCTACAAGCCACATCTGAACGACCACTACTATACACAAATCTCCACTAAACGTAAAATTGGACAAGAGTCTCCGCTGAACACTCACTAATACACACAGATCTCATCTGAACGTATACTTAGTCAAGAGTCTTATCTACATATCCACTACTATACATAAATCTCCAAGATGACTATTTTCGATTTGATGCATATTATAAGTTATCTACAACAATTACCATTTTACAATGATAATTAGATATAATCCAATTATGACGAAGACTAACCAACGAATGATTACCATCCATAAATTATGTTCAAACAAACTAACGTGCCGAAAGACCATTACTTTATATCTTCGTTGTTACTTATCTGATTTTGACGTACAAGGCGTTAAATGAAAGGTGAAAGGAAAGCGTAAATATGTGCATACTATAGTTTATCTACGACGAGCAAGTAATTTATTGTTTTAATGTGGATAATGAACATTGGTCTCTGTAAGAATATATGTTGGTCATAGACGGTTCTTCAATAGCCATCAGGCAACAATTTCCCCTGATCATGTTTATAAAACATACGGAATGCACTGTATATACCTAACCCTAGTTGACAGCGCACTTTGCAGGTCTCGTCTCACGATCAACTAATAGGTTTAAGTACAACTCCCTTCGTGAAGGTACACAGGCGTGAATCCGTGCGGGAAAATGTCGACCATCCTTTTATACTCCGTAAAGGACCATCTAATATTCAACGTGAAAATATTTCAGGTGTATAAACAAAGAAAAATTAAATTAAATACATTTTAGAGTATATATAGTTTTAGAGTATATACTTTGGATGTGAAAATTGAAAGTAAATATATTATGTTATATAAAAGAAAAACTCAGCCATCGGGTAAAGGCATGACTACCACAATACGCTACGGTAACTCTAAGACAGAAATGATGTACATGAAATGATAGAAAAACATGTATAAAATATCTTATATAGAACCATGTAAAACAGAAAGCATGGACAATAATGATGGAAAATGTATAAAATATCCGACATAGAAACACGTAAAAAATAAACGCTGTACATAAAATGATACAAAATGTGTGAAATATCTGAAATACAAACACGAAAGGCAGAAAGCATGGACAATAATGATAGAAAATGTATAAAATATCTGACATAGAAACATGTAAGACAGAAAAGCTGTACATAAAATGATGGAAAACGTATAAAATATCTGACGTAGAAACACGTAAGAAAGAAATGCTGTACATAAAAATGTATGAAATACCTGACATAGAAACACATAAGACAGAAAGCATGGACAATAATGAATGAAAATGTATAAAATATCCGAGATAGAAACACGTAAGGCAGAAAGCATGGATAATAATGATAGAAAATGTATAAAATTGCATGTTTTAAATAATACATAAATTAATAAACAATATGAAAAACTTGGAAAAAATAATGGATAACAAATGTGGTATAAAACCAAAATTTTAAAATATTTTTTGTATGTCTCTATTTTTTTAATCAACAATTACTTTATTATTTGTGAAATGCACTGTTCCATTTTAAAAACGAGAAAATTAAACAACATATTTACAAATAATATTGCATGTTTTAAATAATGCAGAAATAAATTACATACATAATCACAAACTTAGAATGATGGTGTATAAAATCAAATACAAGCCCTCTAAAATATATAAAATAGTACTACTTTTTTAAATTGTTTTACATGTAGCACAAAACGAACACGTTATTACAAAGGTGAACTGCAGACTGAGTATAACAGAATGGATTTGTTCATTAAATAGGCAGGCTGGTATGACGTAACTCGACTGGAAATTATCGAGAATTGCAAGCTGAAGCTTGTTTATACACACGTGCACCGGATATTGTCGACTGTGAAAACGCTGAATCGTGAGACAATGTTAAAAAGGAATGTAAGAATATCGGCTAAAGTTCTCGTTAGCAGTATTTCGCATCATATTACGTCCAGCCGTATGTGTATACCTATATGACTAACAAGCTAATTCTTGAAAAAAAAATTGTTGCACATGTTTCCGACGACCGTGTGAGAAATATTGTTCTGAAGCTATGTTAAATATGTTAAATTTTAAAGTGAGAAATGTTAAAAGAAAATGCACATCCGCTGGTTGGAATATTTATAAAGATTTATTAGTTTAATTATATAATATACGAAGTTACTCGCAAATTACTAGTAATATATAAATTGGAAAATCAACGAATTTTTGCTATTACATTATTCGTTGTGGATAAAATATATACGAGGTTGATTAAAAACTACTCGTAAAATATAAATTAAGAAAATTTAAAAGTTCTTAGAAACACGTAAAAAAGAAATGTACATAAAATGATAGACAATGTGTGAAATATCTGAAATACAAACACGTAAGGCAGAAAGCATGAACAATAATGATAGAGAATGTATAAAATATCTAAATAGAAACACGTAAGAAAGAAATGCTATACATAAAAATGTATGAAATATTTGACATAGAAACACGTAAGAGAGAACGCATGGACAATAATGATGGAAAATGTATAAAATATCGAATAAAAATTGAGAAGTACTGGAAAGGATGATAGAAAATGTATAAAATATCTAACATAGAAACACGTAAGAATGAAAGCATGGACAATAATGATGTAAAATGTAGAAAATATCTCACATAGGAACACGTAACAAAGAAATGCTGTACATAAAATGACAGAAAATGTGTAAAATATCTGACATACAATCACGTAGGGCAGAATGCATGGACAATAATGATAGGAAATGTATAAAATATAACTGCTGTACATAAAATGATAGAAAAAATCTGACATAGAAACACGAAAGGCAGAAAGCATCGGCAATAATGATAAAAAAATCGGTTGCCTGTAAAGTCGGTTTTACGGGCGAAGATTTTACGTGACAACGTCTTTTTCTCGGTAGAATATTTATTGATATGAATATTATTAAATTGCACAATAGGAACAAGGAATTGAATGAAAATAAGAATTGCACAAATTTTAACTATAGAAATATATTTTGTTTACTAAAACATTGTACATGTAAACTTAAACTTAACTAATTTCTATTTGAGTGATTTTGTTGAGGATAGGACGATGATAGGAGAAATAGCATCGCACCAGCGGACCGATTATGTTTGAGTGGGAGAGAGACGCAAGGCATTCGCCGGTCCGGCGGGCCTCTCTCTCGTTCGGTGACTCATCGTAACAGACGTGAGCGGGCGTTACACTTTTTCATGAGTGACTCCGAGCCACAACCTAATTTAAGACGTTGTCACGTCAAAAATGTATAAAATATCTGACATAAAAACACGTAAGGCAGAAAGCATGGACAATATTAATGGAAAATGTATAAAATATCTGACATAGAAACATGTAAGACAGAAAAGCTATACATAAAATGATAGAAAAATGTGTAAAATATCTGACATAGAAACACAAAAGAATGAAAGCATGAACAATAATGATGTAAAATGTATAAAATATCTGACATAGGAACACGTAAGAAAGAAAATGTCTTAAATATATGGCATAGAAACACGTAAGGCAGAAAGCATGGGTAATAATGAACGATTTACATGTAAAATTTGCTGAATAGAGAATAATTATATGTCGAAACCAGCAGAGTCTAACATATTATTCAATAGCCAACAATGAGCATAGATGTAAACAACAAAAAAATCTTTATTATCCCCATCACAAACATCGCTAACACTGAATATTACCAACAGGCAAAGTGTTGCGATGAAAAAAGGGGTGTGTAAAAGTAAATCGACGTCGGCATATTGTAAGGTTACTCTAGAGTTCAAATACGACAAAAAAAATGGATATTGCTGTAATACAGATGCTAGGATATAAATAAAAGTAATGTTTAAAGCATTTGTTTTTTTTTGTTTATAACTCAGTTGTTGAAATGACCTATTGTAAATACGAAGAAAATGTTCTAATAGAATACCTGCGGGAACACTTTACAACAATATTTTTAACAAAATATGGTGTGCACAAAAATATTAATCAGCAAAAGAGTGAGAATTTTAAACGTAATACGAGAAAATTAAACATATTGACAAATAATATTGCATGTTTTAAATAATGCTGAAATAAATTAACAATATGACAAACTTAGAATGATGGTGTAAAAAATCAAATTCGAGCCCTCTAAAATATATAAAATAGTACTCACTTTTTAATATTTATTTGTAGCACAAACACCAAACGAACATGCCATCACAAAGGTTAACTGCACACTGCGAGTATAAAAATGTATTCGTTCATTAAATAGGCAGGCTGGTATGACGTAACTCTACTGGAAATTACCGAGAATTGCAAGATCAAGCTTGTTACACGTGCACCGGATATTATATTGCGAACTTCTCGATGTGGGAATGAAAATAGCGATTGGAATTTAATTACATCCGGTGACGTCAGATAGCAAACAACACATTTTCTTTATAATAAAATATTTTAAGGAATTATTAGGATGTATGAAAACTTTTATTAGTAATTATACCGGGGGTAATTAAAAATTATGAAGTAAAACTAATTTTAACGTTATTAATGAATATATAGTAACATAGGAGATATATGACACCACTAATATTATTATATATGCTGTAATATACATGTTAATTTATTGATATGAAGAAGGCCTCTGACTAAGCATTAAATAAACAAACCGCCGAATCCATACATACGACACATCCAAGGAAAATAGGATGATATTATGAATATGTTGAGATATAAAAATAGATATGGAGACTCCTAAAAGAGCGCTACATACTATATTGATTATTTATGAAAGTATAGCGACATATGTGACATCATATAATACAATGGACGGCAATAGACACACTATAAGGTAAATTTGTATTTATTGACCTAAAGAAGGCGTCTGACGCAGTAAAAAACAAAGAACCAGTCGAATCCTAACATGTGACACATCAAATGAAAGAGGAAAATTTAACGAATATGCTAAGATAGAAAAACAAAAACATAATAAATACTAAAAAGGCACTATACACTATCTTTGATATTAATGACAGTATAGTGACATATGTGAAATTATATGATACTATGTACGATAATAGAAACACTATAAAGTAAATTTGCATTTATTGACCTAAGGAAGGCGTCTGACGCAGTAAAAAACAAACAGCCAGTCGAATTCTAACATGTGACACATCCAATGAAAGGGGAAGATTTAACGAATATACTAAGATAGAAAAACAAAACACATTGATTACTAAAAAGGCACTATACACTATCTTTGCTATTAATGAACTTATAGCGACATACGTCATACAATATGATGCTATGGACGATAATAGACACACTTTAATATCAATTTACATTTATTGACCTAAAGAAGGCGTCTGACACACTAAAACAAACATAGAGTCGAAACCTAACATGTGACACATCAAATGAAAGGGGAAGAGCTAACAAATATATTATCATAAAAAAACAAAACATGACCACCAATAAAAGGGCACGATACACCATTTTTAATAATAATAAAATTATAGAGAAATACGTTATATAATAGGGTACTAATGATGGTAATAGATTTATCCTATAAGACAAATTTTAATTTATTGTCTCGAAGAAGACCTATGACTGAGTATAAAATAAAGTGATAATTAAGCGTTGAAAAGCGATGAAAAGCGATCACTTTTCATCGTTTTACATCACTTTTTTAACATTTTTAAAAAATTTCTATTTATCAATGATTTTACATGTCTCTATATGGGATCATCAAGTGCGTAAAACGATGAAAAGCGACAGTTTTTTCATCGCTTTTACCACGTCACGCCCCCGTCAAATGTCAACGTAATTAAGTTTAGACAGAGTTTCGATAGGTAATTTATTAGGTTAACTCGTGTCACGCGTCACGTCAAAACGTCACCACATATCATGTATAAACGGCACATTTTTACGTGAAGACATCACGCGTCACATCAAAACGTCACGAATCACGTCAAAAACGTCACGTTTTAAAGTCAACACGTCACAACTTACATATGGATAACATGGGAGTAAAGCGTCTTTTCGTCTCTTGAGTAAAGTTAGCGATGGTTGAGCGATGGTTAATTTATTAGGTTAGGTGGTGCCGCGAAGCATATCATCTTATGTACAGCAGTTATATTTTATATATTTTCTATCATTATTGTCCATGCATTCTAAATGCAAATCTAAAGATAGCAGATGCAAAAAATACACAAGTCTGGATCATCTGAAAGATGAATGTCAATCAGAAAATGTTTGCATATACTATAAAAACAATGAACACACTTCAATCTCGCGAAAATTCCCTGTCTTCACAAAACAAAAACAAATAAAACAGATTATGGCCCAGGACAATATTTCCTTTAAAGAAGCTGAAAATATGTATATAAATCCTTCTTATGCAAAAATTATTACGAATAACAAGTTCTTAATATTAAATGATATTAATAACTTTCTACCATTACCTGATGTCAATCAAAAATCTTCTCACCTTTCTTTGGCAGTCTTAAGGAAACCCTCTATCAAAACACTTTTACGTCTACTTCAAAAAAACGAAAACCTTCCCCTCTATCTCCTACTATAGAAAATTCACCGATAAAGAAAACTTCTCAATTAACATTAATTACTAATAATGTTCTTCCTAATCCTTATAGAGACGAATACATGAACTATAAAGAAAAGTCCGTACTTATACTATCTATATTCGTTAAACAACTTCAAAACAATTTTCCGTCTAGCTCAGTTACTTTTGTAGTTTCAGATATAAGAAAAGTTGTTAATAATATGTTTGATTCCAATAATCCCACTGATGGAATGGACTTTAACATTAGTTGGTCTGAATCCGAATATTATTAACCTTCCCGATTCCTAATCACAAAATTACAAAAGAAAAACTATGCATTTTGCAACACTAGATCATTAAAAGCAAATAAAGCAAGGTTAATTAATTTTGTTCACAGAACACAAATTGACATTATTGTTTTATCAAAAATGTGGCTTAAGCCTGACGAAAACTTTTTTTTGAGAAGGTTCAATTAAGTTAAAAAATGTATAGTTGATAGTTATGGCGGAATAGGCATTTTTATAGCGGAAGGGTTAGTGTTTAAAGAGGTTACTATTATTCAATCGTCAAACAAAGAGTTAGAAGTTTGCGCAATTACTTTATCTGCTATAAACTTGTCAATAGTACCTATCTATTTACCGACCACCCGACTTGGTTGTTAATTTTACCGATTGGATAGAATTATTTCAGCAGTTCAAGGCCCATATTTTTTTTTGCGGAGACTTTAATGCGCACCATGATAGTTGAGGACCTCTACCTAATGATCGATAAGTAAAAATTTTAGCAGACGCAATGGATCATCTAGAACTAATTGTAATAAATAATGGTACTCCCACTAGAATTAACTTTAGTGGAAATCATTCAGCGGTGGACATAACATTAACTTCCCATTTTTTAATTGATAAATTAACTTGGATCGTCTTAGATGATACAATGGGATCAGACCACTACCCTTAATCTTTTTCAATAAATCTTTCTACTAAATGGAATGTCACATTCGCGGACTGGGAATTATTTCAAACACTCTTAAAAAAAGATGTTACTGAGTTACTTACTGAAAATAATGTAAGTAATGCAGCAGCATTTTTCGAGATGATTTCCACTGCAGCGACTCTGTCTATGCCTGTTAAAAAATCTTTTACTCTCATTTCTCCTAGACCATTTTGGTGGGATCAGGAATGTAGTAAGATGGTATAAAAACAGAAAAGGGCCTTAAAAAATTATAGAATTCAGTCCAATCATAATAATGATTTAGTATATCAAAACGTAGCTGCCCAAACTAAACGTTTGTTTAAAAACAAACAACGTTGCAGCTAGATTAACTTTCTAAATAAGCTTTACTCCACTGACCGACATTTGGAAGTTCGTTAAAGCTGTAAATAACAAAAATTTTCTTGGTCCAAAAAAACCTCTTTCAAAAAAATTAATAGATCAAATTCTAAACAAAATAGGTCCTGCTTCTGCTTCTAATTTCGTAGTAAAACCATTTAACAAATTTCTATTTATTCACGAAGATGAACTGTCCTCTTCTTTCACAATAAACGAACTGGATTTAGCGATTAAAAATAGTCGGAACACTGCTCCCGGGTTAGATGGCTTTACCTATAAAATAATTTATAATTTACCATATTCTGCTAAAGTTTTTCTTTTGCAGTAATTTAATGACTGGTGGAGGAAACTAAAATATTCAGACTGCTTTAAAAATATTATAATTTGCCTTAAACTTAAACCTTACAAAGACCCAGAAATTCCATCATCATCCCGTCCAATCTCGTTAATATCATTTGTCGCCAAAACATTTGAAAGATTAATTAAGTTTAGATTAGAACATTTTGTTGAATATAGATCCCTATTACCAAGCATTTAATATGGTTTTCGTAGATGACGAGGAACAATCAATGCTGTGAGTCATTTAGTTTCAGAAATACAAATAAGTTTTTCCAGAAACCTATATACATTATGTTTATTTATAGATCTATCAGGGGCCTATGATGCAATTGACCTAAATATTTTAGCAAAAAAAATGGAAACAATTGAAATTAATAAAACCGTATGTGCCAATATCATAAGTCTCTTTCATAATAAAATATTTATTCGAGATCATAATAACGTGTTACATGGTCCACACACGGTATGTAATGATTTACCTCAAGATCTGCATACGTTAGTAGGTGACAAGTTCAACATGATACAATACGTGGATGATTTGTTTTTACTTCAGCCATGGTTTATATGAGAAATGTTTATATGACTTGAAAGAATGTATTTATTTACTAATAGAGGTTTAGTGATATGGGTTTTAGTGTTTCTCAAGATAAGACTGCCTTGGTATGTTTTACTCGGCACCAAGTTAGAACTGCTAGAGCTGCTTATCTAGATGGGTTCATGATTTCATTCGTCGACAAATATAAGTACCTAGGTATGGTATTAGATAAAAAACTGCTTTGGACTAACCACATAAAATATTTAAAAAAAAATGCGAAAAAACCATAAACCTGCTAAAAGTAGTTTCCAAGAAAAAATAGGGAGCTGATGTTACTCTATCGTATACATTCTACAAAGCATGTATTCGTTCCATATTGGACTATTGCTGTACATTATATGGGGCAACATCTAAAACAAATCTAATAACTATCGATCGTATACAATATAAAGCTTTAAAAATTTGTATGGGTCTAAGGATGTCAACGCCTAACCAAGCAGTCCTTGCAGAAATACAAGAACCTTCTGTAAATATACGTAGACAGTATTTAGCTGAAAAACAAATAATTAAATACAGGGCATTTAATACGAAAAATATTATCCAAAAAATAGCTTCTATTAATACTTGTAACCTTAAAACACCTTATTGGAGAATAAAAAACTCCCCTCCCTTGTCCGATGGCTTTATTAATACCAATCAATGACATTTTTATATTCAATATTCCCAAATAATTAATATATGAATATAGTTATCAAAGTATCATATTTCGGCCAACCATTATATACCCTGAATATACAGAAAACGCTAATTTAAATAACCTAATACTCTCAACCACATTGAATGCTTTGGAAAAAATGTTACTAAAATATTTACAGGTGGATCCAAATGTGAATATGGAACAGCTGCAGCATTTTTTGTTTTAGACATCAACCATGTCAAAAAATTTAGACTAGCAGATACGTTATATTTACAGTGCTGAGTCTATGCGATAAAAAAAAGCCTACGATGGTGCACACTAAATCCAGTTCAAATGGTTTCTATTATGTCAGATTCAAAGTCCGTTTTGCAAGCAATTGAAGAATTTCCAATAAATATTTATAATCAGGAATTAATTTGTGAAATAAAATACTTATTATACCAAGTAAATCAACAAAATAAAAAAATAATTCTTATATGGGTAAAAGGTCACAGCGGTATTATAGGTAATGAAAGGGTGGATTGTGAAGCAAGAGAAGCTTGTAAATGTGATAAATTTGCAGAAATTTTTTCTTATAC